>NC_069504.1:949212718-949290218 GCF_027579735.1 Bombina bombina
TGTTATTTTTGTCTTTTGCCTGTGTCTTCAGATTTAGCTCCCCATTAGCATTTAACAAGGAATTATTTGTCAATGGGACAATTTTAATCAAGGCTTAAAGGGTAAAAAAGCAACTAAAAAGCCTGAATTCACATTTTATTGAACTTTTAGTGATTAGCATAAATTCAATTCATGTTTGGGTACTATCACCTTTTATTATTGCAGTGGGTTTTGAAACCTTTTGTTGAGTTGATAAAACCATAATGTAGCAGGATTTTTTTCTATTAGTGAGTTTTCTTAACCCCTTGAGTGCTAATGACGGCTCTGAGTCGTCACAGAGTTTCCCACTCTGGTGCTAATGACGGCTCAGAGCTGTCACTAGCACTCTCCCAACTTGAGGGAGATCTGGGAGCTCCCACCCACTCCTACCCCAGCGATCGGTGCTGCATAATGAAAGGCATTGAACAGGCTTCCATTTTGCGTGGTGACGTCACACGCAATAAACGTGAAACGTCACTGCGCAACTTTATTTAACATTAACACTGTTAAATATAGGAGCAGGGGGCATGCTGCTTAGAAGCCTGTATCTCAGGCATCTAAGCAGCTACAGACACCCAAGACCCACCAATGGAAAGGTAATCGCCTAACCTTTCCAACTGTGTAAGTCTTGGGGATCTGAAATAAATAAAAAAAAGTAAAAAAAAAATATTTTTAAAAATATTAAATAAAAAACCCTCTAAGAAAACCTTAGCACCCAGGTGGGAAAGTGCTTAGCACTCAAAGCTTTCACCTAGATTACAAGTTTTGCATTAGAAGCTGTGCAGTGCTAACAAGCAGTTTATGCTCACCGCTCACTTACAGACAGCGCTGGTATTACGGGTTTTTACAAACCCGGCGTTAACCGCAAAAAAGTGAGCGAAGAGCAAAATTTAGCTCCACATCTCACCTCAATGCCAGCGCTGCTTACGTTAGCGTTTAGCTGGCTGAACATGCTCGTGCACACCTGCAAAAAAGCAGCATAAAGCTCCTAACGCAGAAAAGTTATGTCTACACCTAACACCCTTACATGAACCCTGAGTCTAAACACCCCTAATCTTACACTTATTAACCCCCAATCTGCCACCCCCGACATTGCCGACACCTGCATTATATTATTAACCCCTAATCTGGCACTCCGGACACCGCCGCCACCTACATTATAGTTATGAACCCCTAATCTGCTACCCCCAACATCTCCAAACCCTACATTATATTTAATAACCCCTAATCTGCTGCCCCCAATGTCGCCGCAACCTAACTACATTTATTAACCACTAATCTGCCGCCCACAATGTCGCCACACTATAATAAAGTTATTAACCCCTAAACCTGTCTAACCCTAACCCCCCCTAACTTAAATATAATTGCAATAAATCTAAATAAAATTACTACAATTAACTAAATAATTCCAGTTTAAAACTAAATACTTACCTATAAAATAAACCATAAGCTAGCTACAATATAACTAATAGTTACATTGTAGATAGCTTAGGGTTTATTTTTATTTTACAGGCAACTTTGTATTTATTTTAACTAGTTACAATAGTTATTAAATAGTTATTAACTATTTAATAACTACCTAGTTAAAATAAAGACACATTTACCTGTGAAATAAAACCTAACCTAAGTTACACTAACACCTAACACTACACTATAATTAAATAAATTAACTAAATTAAATACAATTAATTACAATTAAATAAAATTATCTAAAGTACGGAAAAAAAAACTAAATTACAGAAAATAATAAAATAATTACAAGATTTTTAAACTAATTACACCTACTCTAATCCCCCTAACAAAATAAAAAAGCCCCCCAAAATGAAAAAGCCCTACCCTACACTAAATTACAAATAGCCCTTAAAAGGGGGCCTTTGCAGGGCATTGCCCCAAAGTAATCAGCTCTTTTACCTGTAAAAAAAACCTATAAATACCCCCCCAACATTAAATCCCATCACCCACACAACCAACCCTACTCTAAAACCCACCCAATCCCCCCTTAAAAAAACCTAACACTAACCCCTAAAGATCACCCTACCGTGAGACGTCTTCACCCAACTGAGCAGAAGTGGTCCTCCAGACGGGCAGAAGTCTTCATCCAACCAGGCAGAAGTGGTCCTCCAGATGGGCAGATGTCTTCATCCAGGCGACATCTTCTATCTTCATCCATCCGGCGCAGAGCGGGTCCATCTTCAAGACATCCGACGCGGAGCATCCTCTTCATCCAGAGTCTTCTTCAACAATGATGGTTCCTTTAAGTGATGTCATCCAAGATGGCGTCCCTTCAATTCTGATTGGCTGATAGAATTCTATCAGCCAATCGGAATTAAGGTAGAAAAAGTACTATTGGCTGATCCAATCAGCCAATAGGATTGAGCTTGCATTCTATTGGCTGTTCCAATCAGCCAATAGAATACGAGCTCAATCCTATTGGCTGATTGGATTTTTCCTACCTTAATTCCGATTGGCTGATAGAATCCGTTTGGGTGAAGGGCTATTTGTAATTTAGTGTAGGGTAGGGCTTTTTTATTTTGGGGGGCTTTTTTATTTTGTTAGGGGGATTAGATTATGTGTAATTAGTTTAAAAATGTTATAATTTGTTTATTATTTTCTGTAATTTAGTGTTTGTTTGTTTTTTAAATTGTAATTAATTGTATTTAGTTTAGGTAATTAATTTAATTATAGTGTAGTGTTAGGTGTAATTGTAACTTAGCTTAGGTTTTATTTTACAGGTATATTTGTCTTTATTTTAACTAGGTAGTTATTAAATAATTAATAACTATTTAATAACTATTCTACCTAGTTAAAATAAATACAAACTTGCCTGTAAAATAAAAATAAACCCTAAGCTAGATACAATGTAACTATTAGTTATATTGTAGCTAGCTTAGGGTTTATTTTATAGGTAAGTATTTAGTTTTAAATAGGAATTATTTAGTTATTTATAGTAATATTTATTTAAATTATATTTAAGTTAGTGGGTGTTTTTTTTTCTTTAGTTTATTTAATTTAATTGTATTTAATTGTAGTTAGTTTAGGTAGTTAATTTATTGATAGTGTAGTGTTAGGTGTAATTGTAATTTAGGTTAGGATTTATTTTACAGGTAAATTTATATTTATTTTAGCTAGGTAGTTAGTAAATAGTTAATAACTATTTAGTAACTATTCTACCTAGTTAAATAAATACAAAGTTGCTGTAAAATAAAAATAAATCTTAAAATAGCTATAATGTAACTATTATTTATATTGTAGCTATCTTAGGGTTTATTTTACAGGTAAGTATTTTGTTTTAAATAGGAATAATTTGGTGAATCGTAGTAATTTTATTTAGATTTATTTAAATTATATTTAAGTAAGGGGGGGTTAAGGTTAGACTTAGATTTAGGGGTTAATAACTTTATTATAGTGGCGGCGACGTTGGGGGCAGCAGATTAGGGGTTAATAAATGTAGGTAGGTGTCGGCAATGTTTGGGCCGGCAGATTAGGGGTTACGAATATTTAAATAGTGTTTGCGATGTGGGGGGCCTTGGTTTAGGGGTTAATAGGTAGTTTATGGGTGTTAGTGTACTTTTTAGCACTTTAGTTAAAAGTTTTATGCTACAGCGTTGTAGTGTAAAACTCTTAACTACTGACTTTAAAATGCGGTACCAGGCTTGACAGGAGAGGGTGAACTGCTCACTTTTTGTCAGACTCGTAATACTGGCGCTATGCAAGTCCCATTGAAAAAAGAGGATACGCAATTGGCGTAAGTGGATTTGCGGTATTTCTGAGTCTGGCCAAAAAAGTGAGCGGTACACCTGTACCTGCAAGACTCGTAATACCAGCCGGCGTTAAAAAGCAGCTTTGGGACCGGCTAATGCTGCTTTTTAACCCTACCACACAACTCGTAATCTAGGCCTTTGTTTGGCATTAGATTAATTATGCTGTTTGCAATTAAACATGCTAACTACACTAATCAATATACTATCATCTGGAATCCATAACAGTTAACAAAAAAATAATTTTTATACTGTATCGATTAATGAATGAAAGCCTAATGCCTTTTAATTAAACACATATGGTCCTTGATTAATTTAAGTCTCAACAAACTGCAAAAGGTAATGTTTCAAATAATATGTAAGACTGTGTTTTGTAGACTGTACGGTTATGTATAATACCATTTTGCAACATCAAACAAGATAATGTAACTGACAGTAGGATTTTGCTGTACCACACATCAATATTATTCATAACTTATCTTAATTAAGGCCTGCCAGCAAATAAATATCTCACAAAATCTTTTTTAAAGCACTATATTGTAATGTAGGTGTAGGTGTTTCTCTGACACATTGAAAACCCTGCATAATGAGATCAAAATCTCTGAAGCTAAAGTTTGCCTTTGCTAAAGAAAATTGTAGGACCTTAAAATACTTTCAAGACTTCTTAGATAATTTCACCAGAGTAGAGGGTTTTAGATCATAGGACCTTTAGACAAAGGCAATGCAGCTTGATCATTCCCTGAAAAGATTGAGAAAACCTCAGGGTAGGATAAAAATGTATTCTTCCATTACTATAGATTAAAAAAAAAGTACAGATCTGTAAAATTATGACCTCTGGGACACAATCCAGTTCAGATCTGCTCTTGGTCACTGACGATGTATATATACCTCAGATTATTTTATTATGTAAGATATAGTAGCTAAAATAATGTTTTTTGGCATGCCACATTCAAAAATTATTCCTAGCTTATCACTCAGGACCTGATGATCGAAAGTTCTATGCTCAGATGAAATTATCTTTTTTTTTGGATGTGAAGTAGAGACAAGTCAGGCGCAACATAGCACTGCATTACATGAGAGTTTTGTTACATTTACATTTTGTGCTTTGTATTTTATATTGCTTGAAACTTCAGATGGTGTCCTTAAAGTTTTATTACAGTTAAGATGTGCATTTTCTATTTTGTATTTTAATTTATATTGATTCTGTATACAGCAGTGTATTTAGGATTGTAATTTTGCAAAAACAAGTACAGACAGCGCAAAAAATGCAATTTGAGAAACAAGTTCTATAATATTAATAATATTTTAATCAATACAAAACACGTTAGAATGTATGTATGTAAAATAATTTGTCTGTTTGCACAAAGCTCACGCATAAATATTTATGCTAAAATGCAAATTTTATATTGCAAACTCTTTAATAACCATCCATAATAGGACTCCAATAATAGGAAACTGAATAAAAGAATAGTAAGCACTTATTGATCAAATAAATTCATCTGAGCTCCATGATTGAGTTACAAGGCAGTAAGGGTCTCTCTTGTGATCCCTTCTTTATGAAAGCGATCATGTGATTAGCTTGAGCCAATAAATTACTGTCGGCTAGATTACAAGTTTTGCGTTATGAGTATAACGCTGCTTTTTCCCTACCGCTGGTATTAAGAGTCTTGTAGGTATAGCTGTATTGCACACTTTTTTGGCCGTCATGCAACTTAACTACCACACTTTTTAAAAAGTCCTTTTTCAATGGGACTTCCATAGCGCCAGTATTACGAGTTTGCCTGTCCAGCCAAAAAGTGAGCGGTACAGCCTATAACTACAATATCCGTACCGTAAACTGAAAGTCAGTAGTTATGGGTTTTACGCTTCAAAGCTGTACCATAAAACTCATAACTAAAGTGTTACAAAGTACACTAACACCCATAAACCACATAGTAACCCCTAAACCAAGGTCCTCCAGCATCACAGAGACTAAAATAAAGTTATTAAACCCTAATCTGCCGCTCTGGACATTGCCGACACTATAATAAACATATTAACCCCTAAACCGCTGCACTCCCGCTTTGCAAACACTAGTTAAATATTATTAACCCCTAATCTGCCGCCCCCAATGTCACCATCGCCACTATACTAGAGTTATTAACCCCTAAAACTAACCCTAACCCTAAGTCTAACCCTAACACCCCTAACTTTAATATAATTAAAATAAATCTAAATAAAAATTACTATCATTAACTAAATAATTCCTATTTAAAACTAAATACTTACCTGTAAAATAAACCCTAAACTAGCTACAATATAACTAATAGTTATATTGTAGCTAAGTTTGTATTTATTTTAACTAGGTAGAATAGTTAGTAAATAGTTATTAACTATTTACTAACTACCTAGTTAAAATAAATACAAATTTACCTGTAAAATAAAACCTAACCTGCCCCACACTAACACCTAACATTACACTAAAATTAAATAAATTACATTAATTAAATACAATTAACTAAATTACAAAAATTAAAAAAACACTAAATTACACAAAATAAAAAAGAAATTATCAAATATTTAAACTAATTACACCTAATCTAATAGCCCTATCAAAATAAAAAAGCCCCCCAAAATAAAAAAACCCTAGCCTAAACTAAACAGCCAATAGCCCTTAAAAGGGCCTTTTGCGGGGCATTGCCCCAAAGAAATCAGCTCTTTTACCTGTAAAAAAATACAAACAACCTCCAACAGTAAAACCCATCACCCACACAACCAACCCCTGAAATAAAATCCTATCTAAAAAAACTTAGCTCCCCATTGTCCTGAAAAGGGCATTTGGATGGGCATTGCCCTTAAAAGAGCATTTAGCTCTTTTTTGGTGCCCAAAACCCTAAGCTAAAAATAAAACCCACTCAATAAACCCTTAATAAAACCTAACACTAACCCCCGAAGATCCACTTACAGTTTTTGAAGACCAGACATCCATAATTATCCAGCCAGGAGAAGTCTTCATCCAAGTGGGCAGAAGTCCTCAGCAAAGCCAGGAGAAGTCTTCATCCAAGCGGCAAGAAGTCATCCTCCAGGCAGGCAGAAGTCTTCATCCAGACGGAATCTTCTATCTTCATCCTTCCGATGCGGAGCGGCTCCATCTTCAAGACATCCGGCGTGGAGCATCCTCTTCATACGGTCCCAGCCGTACACTGAAGGTTCCCTTTAAGGGATGTCATCCAAGATGGCGTCCCTTGAATTCCGATTGGCTGATAGGATTGAGCTCAAATTATTTTACCTGTAAAATAAAACCTAACCTGCCCCACACTAACACCTAACATTACACTAAAATTAAATAAATTACATTAATTAAATACAATTAACTAAATTACAAAAATTAAAAAACACTAAATTACACAAAATAAAAAAGAAATTATCAAATATTTAAACTAATTACACCTAATCTAATAGCCCTATCAAAATAAAAAAGCCCCCCAAAATAAAAAAAACCCTAGCCTAAACTAAACAGCCAATAGCCCTTCAAAGGGCCTTTTGCGGGGCATTGCCCCAAAGAAATCAGCTCTTTTACCTGTAAAAAAAAATACTAACACCCCCCCAACAGTAAAACCCACTACCCACACAACCAAACCACCCAAATAAAATTCTATCCAAAAAACCTAAGCTCCCCATTGCCCTGAAAAGGGCATTTGAATGGGCATTGCCCTTAAAAGGGCATTTAGCTCTTTTTCCTTGCCCAAACCCCTAATATAAAAATAAAACCCACCCAATAAACCCTTAAAAAAAAATAACACTAACCCCCAAAGATCCACTTACAGTTTTTGAAGACCAGACATCCATCCTCAACGAAGCCGGGAGAAGTCTTCATCCAAGCGGCAAGAAGTCGTCCTCCAGATGGGCAGAAGTCTTAATCCATATGGCATCTTCTATCTTCATCCTTCTGACGCGGAGCTGCTCCATCTTCAAGACATCCGGTGCGGAGCATCCTCTTCTTTCACTGGCTCTTCAAGAATTAATTTTCCTTTAAATGACATCATCCAAGATGGCGTCCCTTGAATTCGGATTGGCTGATAGAATTCTATCAGCCAATCGGAATTAAAGGTGAAAAAATCCTATTGGCTGATGCAATTAGCCAATAGGATTGAGCTTCAATCCTATAGGCTGATCCAATCAGCCAATAGGATTGAGCTTGCATTCTATTGGCTGATTCCATCAGCCAATAGGATTTTTTCAACTTTAATTCCGATTGGCTGATAGAATCAGCCAATCAGAATTCAAGGGACGCCATCATAGATGACGTCATTTAAATGAAAATTCATTCTTGAAGAGCTAGCAAAAGAAGAGGATGCTCCGCGCCGGATGTCGTAGATGTAGCCTTTGAATTGGCGTCCCTTGAATTCCTATTGGCTGATAGAATTATATCAGTCAATCGGAATTAAAGGGTAAAAAATCCTATTGACTGATGCAATCAACCAATACAAATTGAGCTTCAATCCTATTGGCTGATCCAATCAGCCAATGGGATTGAGCTTGCATTCTATTGGCTGTTCCAATCAGCCAATAGAATGCAAGCTCAATCCTATCAGCCAATCGGAATTCAAGGGACGCCATCTTGGATGACATCCCTTAAAGGGAACCTTCAGTGTACGGCTGGGACCGTATGAAGAGGATGCTCCATGCCGGATGTCTTGAAGATGGAGCCGCTCCGCATCGGAAGGATGAAGATAGAAGATTCCGTCTGGATGAAGACTTCTGCCTGCCTGGAGGATGACTTCTTGCCGCTTGGATGAAGACTTCTCCTGGCTTTGCTGAGGACTTCTGCCCACTTGAATGAAGACTTCTCCTGGCTGGATAATTATGGATGTCCGGTCTTCAAAAACTGTAAGTGGATCTTCGGGGGTTAGTGTTAGGTTTTATTAAGGGTTTATTGAGTGGGTTTTATTTTTAGCTTAGGGTTTAGGGCACCAAAAAAGAGCTAAATGCTCTTTTAAGGGCAATGCCCATCCAAATGCCCTTTTCAGGGCAATGGGGAGCTAAGTTTTTTTAGATAGGATTTTATTTCGGGGGTTGGTTGTGTGGGTGATGGGTTTTACTGTTGGCGGTTGTTTGTATTTTTTTACAGGTAAAAGAGCTAATTTCTTTGGGGCAATGCCCCGCAAAATGCCCTTTTAAGGGCTATTGGCACTTTAGTTTAGGCTAGGTTTTGTTTTTATTTTGGGGGGCTTTTTTATTTTGATAGGGCTATTAGATTAGGTGTAATTAGTTTAAATATTTGATAATTTCTTTTTTATTTTGTGTAATTTAGTGGGGTTTTTTTTTGTAATTTAGTTTAATTGTATTTAATTAATGTAATTTATTTAATTGAAGTGTAATGTTAGGTGTTAGTGTAAGACAGGTTAGGTTTTATTTCACAGGTAAGTATTTAGTTTTAAATAGGTATTAGTTAGGTAATAATAGTAATTTGTATTTAGATTTATTTTAAGTATATTAAATTTTGGAATGTTAGGGTTAGGGTTAGACTTAGGTTTAGGGGTTAATATATTTATTTAGTGTTAGTGATGTGGGAGGCCAGAGGTTTAGGGGTTAATAACTTTAGTATAGTGGCAGCTGCGATGTTGGGGGCAGCAGATTAGGGTTAATAAGGGTAGGTAGGTGGTGGCAATGTAGGGGGCGGCAGAGTAGGGGTTAATTAGTGTAGGTATGGGGCAGCGACGTTGGGGCGCCAGATTAGGGGTTAATAAGTGTAGGTAGGTGGCAACAATGTCGGGGGCAGCAGATTAGGGGTTAATAAGTGTAATATAGGTGGCGGCGATGTCGGGGGCGGCAGATTAGGGGTGTTTAGACTCGGGGTTTATGTTAGGGTGTTAGGTGTAAACATAACTTTTCTTTCCCTATATGAATCAATGGGGCTGCGTTACGGAGCTTTACGCTCCTTTATTGCACGTGTTAGGCTTTTTTTTAGCCGGCTCTCCCCATTGATGTCTATGCTGGTATTTGTGTGCAGTATGGAGCTCAACGCTGCCATATTGCCTGCTAACACCAGGTTTTTGCAAACCTGTAATATCAGCGCAATTAAAGGTGAGTGGTGGAAATAACTTGCAAGTTAGTACCGAGCCGCTCATAACGCAAAACTCGTAATCTAGGTGTGTGTGTTTTAAATCATGAAATAAAAGTTTACATATAGGTACGGGAGTAAAAAGTGGTATACGCCTAAGTTAATAAAACTGCAGAGGAAAGAGTATGCACTTGTTTTTAAAACTGGGATATAACATATCATCTGTGGTGGTAAAGCTCTGCTCATATGGCTACATTCACATAAATATACACAGACTCATAATAGTAGTAGAGTAGGAGTATGCTGTTAATGTAAATAATTTGTGTTAACCACTTTTAGCAATGTTGTCACAAACACACATCACCTGCAACTCCACAGCAATGAATCCAAACATTAGGGTATTAGGGTAGTTTGGTCACCCTGCTGGGCGGTGTATCCAAAGCAAAGTGGTATACAAAGTACCTTTATGTAGTAAATATGGTACTCTGCAGAGTTATTACTACAGCTTACTCAATGAAAAGAGTGAAGAGAAGACTAATGTCCAGTCTCCACAAACTTCCCCATAGGGCAACAGCCTCTGTGAGCAATGCGTTTCAGCTTGACTACCTTTATCAAGATAAATGGCTGTGTACAAGTAGAGCATTTTAAACAGTGTTTTCTACATCTGGTTATTGGTGGAAGAAAGAAAAATCTATTATATTGTTTGTTCTGAAAGATACAGGATGGGCAATATCTAGTCACATTTATAAATGTCATAAAACATACTGTTGAAAAATTGTTAATTGTTGGATACATTAAAGGGACAGTAAACCTTAAAAATAATGTTATATAATTCTGCACATAGTGCAGAATTATATAACATTATTTAGGTGCTATAGCCATAAAACCCTTTTTTACCTTTTAAAATGTAAAAATGACAGTGCTTTTACAGACCCGCTCTCTGCTCTCTGCTGAGCGGGTCTGTAATATTTAGTCAGCGCATCGGGCCAGCTGTATAGTCACAGCCCGGCCCGACCGCGCCATAGCACTAAGTGCAGCTCGCTCCTGTGACAGGAGTAAATAACAAATAAAAATATGTTCCCACAAAGGGCTACTACAAAATAGGTGTTATTGTGATTTCACAGATTCTGATTATGCTTTGACAGTTTCTGTGTAACAATAACAAATCAAAATAATACTTTGCATTTTTATTTGTAACTTTTACAAATTACTTAGAACTTTGTATTTGTTGTATGTGAAATAAAACTGACAGTTTCAGGGGGGAACTTCTGGGCGGCGGCCATGATAGGTCGCAAGACTGACTACTGCTTCAAACCTTAAGGAAAATCCGCATGCAATCCTCACTCTAGCATCACTTTAATATTACCTTTTACCAAGTACTTTGCAGCAGAGTAAGCACTTCTGAATGATACCGCTATTTTTTGGTTTGGATGTTGGATTCAGCCTACCGGAGTATTTCAAAGGTTGCAGCCTACAACTGAACCCCCCAGCAGTGCATCTTGGTACTGCTGTCGTTAAGGAGCAGTGATACCCTGCAAGACACTGCAAGCAATTTATCTCACTTGCCCAGTACCTCCTAAAGAAGCTCATTATGGAGACTGCTTCATTAATCTTGGAAGAGTTACGCAGTTTATTGGATGGATATGGTATTAACAGAATAAGTAAGCAGCGCTATTGATATATAATAGATGATAATATGAACAAAACAGTCTTACTGCTCTGTTGCCTCCTAACTAGCAGGAGGAGGATGCAAATACAAACAGTGGGCACATTGAGTAAGTTTCAAGTGCTACTTCTTTAGCTCCCGAACAGTCCAGCTGCCGCTGTTCTCTGTCCCTGTGTGTTTCTCCCCACACCGGAAGTACAAAAATGGCCAAACAGATTGTTTATTGGATGGATACCTTATTTCCTTTGAGGAGACACTAAGTAGGGAACTGGTCTCTGCAGGCCACCATAACTCAAAGAAACTCACCTTACCGGAACCTGCTCCTATACAGCAGGGGAGTGGTGGCACTTTGGGGACCCAGTGCTTGCCACTCATCTATGTTGGTTGTTTTAATGATCAAGAATCCGGTTCAGTGATGCCCACAGTGGGGAAGGAGGAAGTAAAGTGTCAGGACTCATCTTTCTTCTATGATATTACCTATCTGTTCCTTTAGCTAGAAACACATCCCTGCCTATATAAGGCTCCTCCTCTCAATACTCCATGCTGGATTATTGAGGAATTTAGCCACTAAAGCTTGTATCCCCAACTCTTCTCCCTCTAATACGAGACCAGCCTAATATCATCTTTGAACCTGCAATTCTGGAATTTATTCACCTAACAAGTGTTCCAAACTGAGCTAGTCACCTCAATATTTCTCTCAGCAGCTGTCAAGGAAAATGCTGAACCTCCTTGACGTCATCAGCTGCAGCTGCCACATCACTCTCCCTCACCCCTGCAGCTCTACACTGACGGCTCTGCACTCTTCGGTCAGCAAATCTTCCTACATGCTGAGTACACGCTTAGAACTTCTGCAGTATTCGATTAGGTTGTATATACAAGTAACTGTGTTTAGCTTACACATGTACATTTTCTATGCTAAAGACTCTTAACTGTATCATTATTTTGCCGTACCTGGGTTTCTTTGAATACAGCCTGTTTCGATACTTACCATTCTCAACCACAAGGGTAAATACCTGAATATCAGCAGCTGACCACTGATTATACACATATTATTTCTAAGCATCAATTTGTTTATTTGGGCTAATTGTACTTATATAGTCACTTCCATAACTGCTACTCCGTAACTCTCAGTAACTACTTATATCTGAGCCTTAGTATAGAGAGTATAAGCTCCATACACTGTTGCTAAATTTTCTATGATCTGCCACACCAGAATCCTAATCAGATACACCGGTGTGTTCACCTGATATTTTAGTTTGTTACTATAAAAAGACAGAGAGGCAACTATTCACTATAGAGTATAGTTGTCACATATCAACTATTTACTAACATATATTTAAGTATTTACTTCATTTTCATGTTAACGTTTTGAACACCATCTAATGAATATTAGAGGTGTGATATAACAATCCAGCCACAATATATATTAAGTGCAACACCATGGATCCACAAGAAGTGTTCAGTTGTTCTAAATCAACGGGTGGATGCTTTAACCCAGACAATAAGGGACTTGCAGACAGAGAATCAAACTGTAAAGGATTGTTTGAGAGATATTTATGCAGCAAGATCCACACAAAGTGAATCCCACCCAGAACCACAGGTTTCTTTGCCTTAAAAATTTTCAGGAAACAGTTCACTATTTAAAGAATTTAAAAATGCATGTTTGCTGCTGTTTGAGTTGAAACCTAAGACCTATTCCACAGACAGGTTAAAAGTACTAAACATTATTTCGTATTTAAGAAGAGGTGAGCCACGGGCTTGGGCAGATACTGCAATACCCAAGATCCCATACTGAACTCCCTGAATAATTTCATAAAGGCTATGTCAGCCATTTATGATGACCCTTTCAAACAGAATACTGCAGAAATTGCTTTACGTTCACTTAAGCAAGGTAGACATGCAGTAGAAGATTATATCGCCCAGTTCAAGATACATGGCAAACAGTCTGAATGGAACAAGGTGTCCCTAAAAAACAGTTCTGTTTTTTTAGAAGACATTAAGGACGAACTCTCTCGTATAGGAATCCCAGATAGTTTGGACAAACTATTTACCTTATCAACAACCATCGATAGACATCTCAGAGAATGTCGCATGGAGAGAACTGGTACTTCCTCCTCATACAGGAAATACCCTACAGCTACAACAGTACCTAAGGATCTAGAGACGCCAATGGAAATTGTTTTTATCAGAGGACCACTAACCTCTCAGGAGAAAGTTAGAAGTTGAACACAGAATCTCTGCATGTACTGCGCTTCTAGTGATCATGAAGTGAAGACTTGAGGAAGACAAAGTCTGGTATGATTTCTGAATCAGCTCTTGCATTCACAAATAATGTTAACACTACTCCATTTTTCACCTTACCTCTCACTTTACAGTGGGATCAGTCCAGGACCAACAGTGAAGCCATAGTTGATACTGGGGCATGTGGAAACTACATTGACCAAGAGTTTGTTTCAAAAAATAAAATACCTACACTCACAAAACATCTCCCTGTCTCAGTTAATCTTATAGATGGTAAAACTATTTCCTCTGGTCCAATCACTGAACAGACAATACCCCTTCTAATTTGTATGGATTCAGGACATAGAGAGATATTGTCATTTGATGTACCAACATTTCCAATGTTTCCCTTGATGTTAAGTATGTCATGGCCTAACCTACACCAACCCACATTTAATTGGCATGACAGGTCCTTAAAACTTGACTCACAATTTTGCACTAAGACATGTTTTCCCCTAAAAAATATCACGTTACTTTCCAACTCAGAAGTCCCAACTGAGTACTGTTTAGTAAAAAGGAAGCAGAGACTCTCCCTCATGATAGACCATATGATTGCCCCATAGATCCCGGGTGTTTCCATCCCCTATGGTCATGTCTATCCCTTGTCAAAACCAGAATTGAAACATTTAAAAAAATATATTCAGGAGAACTTAGGCAAAGGCTTCATTATACCCACTACATCCCCAGCAGGGGCAGGTATTTTTTTTGTCAAAAATAAAGACAAATCACTTAGACCCATAATAGATTATAGAGAACTCAATAAGAGGACTCGGAAAAACCGTTACCCTTTACCCCTAATAGCTGAATTAATTGAGAGGTTACGTGGCACAGTGGTCTTCACTAAATTGGACCTCAGGGTACCTATAACCTTGTGAGAAATAGAGCCAGTGACGAATGGTTGACAGCTTTCCATACCAGTTATAGGTTATTTGAATATACTGTTAAGCCATTAGGACTCTGTAACACCCCGGCGACATTCCAATGTTTTATCAACAATATATTCAGGGATATCCTAGATGTATTAATTGTTATATACCTAGATGATTTTCTAATATTTTCTAAGTCACTGGAACAACACATAACTCATGTTAGAACTGTGTTAGCCAGGTTGCGAAACCATAGACTATACGCCAAATTGGAAAAGTGCACATTTCACATTAAAGAAGTCTCCTTCCTAGGTTACCACATATCAGAAAATGGTATCAAAATGGAAGATACAAAAATTATAGCAGTCAAAGACTGGCCCATCCCCAAATCCCGAAAGGATGTTCAAAGGTTCCTGGGGTTCGCAAATTTCTACCTCAAATTTATACATAATTTCACAGCTATAGCTAAGCCTTTGACTGACCTAACCAAAGATGACAAACCTTTCCACTGGACACCAAACACGCAAATGGTATTTAAACATCTTCTCAAAACTAGTTTTACTACAGCACCAATATTACGGTTTTCAATTCCAAACTCACAATTCATCTTCGAAATAGACACATTGGAGTTCGCTATAGGGGCAGTTCTTTCCCAAAAGCATTCAGTAACTGATATCATGCACCTAGTCGCTTTTTTCATGCACCCAGAGTCATGACACAAGCTGAAAGAAATAACCCTGTCAGGGAAAAAGAGCTCTTCGCCATTAAAAACTCTTTTGAACAATGGTGACACCTTTTAGAAGGAGCAACTCACCCTATCATAGTGCTGACAGATCATAAGAATCTTTAATACCTGCAGTTGAACAGAACCTTGTCAGCTCGGCAACTACGTTGGAGCCTCTACTTCTCACGTTTTGATTTTCTTATCACCTATCGCCCCGGTAAAAGGAACAGAAAGGCAGATGCATTATCAAGAAAAGACTCCAAGCCTCTGCTCCATAACAAACCAACAACTGTCATTCCTAAGGAAAATTTATTGGGCATTCTTAACCAACCCATGATGGAAATTAAGAACTATCAAGATCAAGATCTTTCCAAACCATCACATTTACTACAACAGTTGGAAGATGGTTTATTATACCATGATACAAGGCTTTACATCCCAGAAACTATAAGAAATAAAATAGTAAAGTCCACCAATGACTCTCCTCTTGTTGGACATATGGGATACTAGAAGACCTTAGAGCTATTACAGCGGTTCTGTTGGTGGCCCTCAATGTCCTCCTATGTCAAGAGATATGTAGCCCACTGTTCAGTTTGTTCCACTTCTAAACCTTCTCATCAACTCCCCGTAGGTCTCCTACAGCCTTACCCTGTTCGAAAGACACCATGGACAGATGTCTCGATGGATTTTATAGTAGACCTCCCATAATCCTCCTCATACACAACCATATTCGTAGTTGTAGATATGTTTTCTAAAATGGCACATTTCGTACCGATACCAACAACTCCCACTGCAAAACAGACAGCTGAGATTTTTATCAGAGAAATTATACACCTTGATGGACTTCCTACATCAGTTCTCAGTGATAGGGGGTCACAATTTACCTCTAAGTTTTGGCGGCAGCTTTGCAAAGTGTTATATATGACGCAAAAATGAAGCACTTCCTACCACCCTCAGACCAACGGTCAAGCGGAGGGGATGAATCAATGGATTGTTTGATTGATGCTACTGCTTGCATAAACAGGATACCTGGGCTGCCTACCTGCCACTTGCTGAATTTGCTTACAATAATGCAAGAAATTCTACTACCGAACAAAGTCCTTTTTTCATCAACTATGGATAACACCCATGGATGAACTATTATCCACGAATTGAAACAACTTGTCCAATGGGTAACGATCTTGTTAATGACATCACCCATAACTTCTATATTATTCAGAATAATATCAGACATGCTCAGTCCTCACATAAGAGGGATTATGATCTTAGACATAGACTTCAACTATCTTACCACATAGGACAAAAGGTCTGGTTGTCTACCAAGAATATGAGACTTCAGCTGCAATCTAAGAAACTCAGTAAACTGTACATAGGACCAATTCTTATAACAGCTATGACAAACCCTGTAACTGCTACCCTACAGTTACCAGATACATATAAACTACATCCTACTTTTCACGTCTCCTTGATAAAACCTTGTCTTACCAATGAATCGAGCCCTATAACTATACCAGTATCCTCATAAACTGACGACCAATATGAGGTCGATAGTATTGTAGACTCTCGCAGACACCATGGCATACTTGAATATTTAGTTCATTGGAAGGGGTTTGACCATGATGATGATTTGTGGGAACCAGCTACCAACCTTAATGCCTCCAGATTGGTTTTGATTTTTCACAGACAGACCCCTGACAGACCGTCTCCTTAGAACCTCGCTGTGGTTCTTTTTTTGGGGGGGACTATGTCAGGATTCATCTCTCTTCTATGATATTACCTATCTGTCCATTTAACTAGAAACACCTCCCTGCCTATATAAGGCTCGTCCTCTCAATACTCCATGCTGGATTATTGAGGAACTTAGCCGCTAAAGCTTGTATCCCAAACTCTTCTCCAACTAATATGGGACCAGCTTAATATCATCTTTGAACCTGCAATTCTGGAATTTATTCACCTAACAAGCATTCCAAACTGAGCTAGTCACCTCAACATTTCTCTCAGCAGCTGTCAGGGAAAACACTGAACCTCCTGAAGTCATCAGCTGCAGCCGCTGCATCACTCTCCCTCACGTCTGAAGCTCTACACTGACGGCTCTTCACTCTTCGGTCAGCAAATCTTCCTACACACTGAGTACACGCTTGGAACTTCTGCAGTATTCAATCAGGTTGTATATACAAGTAACTGTGTTTAGCTTACACATGTACATTTTCTATGCTAAAGACTCTTGACTTTATCAATATTTTGCCATGCCTGAGTTTCTTTGAATACAGCCCGTTTCGATACTTATCGCTCTCAACCATAGGGGTAAATACCTGAATATCGTCAACTGACCACTGATTATCCACATATTCTTTCTAAGCATCCCTTTGCTTATTTGGGCTAATTGTACTTTTGGGCTATATCGTCACTTCCATAACTGCTACTCCGTAACTCTCAGTAACTACTTATATCTGAGCCTTAGTATAGGGAGTATAAGCTCCATACACTGTTGCTAAATTTTCTACGATCTGCCACACCAGAATCCTAATCAGATACACCGGTGTGCTCATCTGATATTTTAGGTTGTGGCTATAAAAGACAGAGAGGCAACTATTCACTATAAAGTATAGTTGTTGTCTCCTCTGTCACATATCGACTATTTACTAACATATATTTAAGTATTTACTTCATTCTCATGTTAACGTTTTGAACACCATCTAATGAATATTAGAGGTGTGATATAAAGACTGGGAGATCAGAGAAAGTCATGGGAAACTTCATACCTCCAACGGCTGTAGGAAGTATTATTGATGTGAATCTTTCTGCCTTTGAAATGACACAGAACAGCATGAAACTTAGACCAACAGAGTACCCAGTCAGTGTTCCTATCAATAGGGCTGGAAGTTTTTTGCAGCAGGCGCTAGCTTCAAAACTAGTGTATGGAGCGTATGTGAGGGGAACGTCATAAGGGAGGGGCTGCTGGGAGAGAACAATGGGTGATCTAGGTGTGCCAGGTGTGGGGGTTGAGGCAGAGATAAGGAGAGAAGGCATTGGTCAGGAGAAGGGACAGGGGAGGGGCTAGGGAAAAGGTGTTATAAGGAAGGGGACTGCAGGAAGGAGTCACTAACCTTTTTTCTTTGTTGCAGAGATGAAGCTTGAAGATGACCGCAAGGAATAGGAGAATCCCAAGGAGATACTTGGATGAGGGTGAGACAGTATGGAAGACCAGGGCGATCCAGGCTCAGAAGAAGATCAGGAGGATGGAGAAAGCCAGGAAGGAGCAACAAACTGTCCAAGGAGAGGTGATATCCGGCGGAGACACGGTGGAGGTTGGTGCTATGGCGGCCGTGCAGGTAAGCCAGGGGGGGTAAGCACCCCATGCAGGGGGAGCGGAGGAGCAGGTAAGGAGCCACCAGGTAGTGGTGCTGGAGCGGTGGGGGGGCCAGGTGTATCCCCGGGGGGGTAGCGGAGGTAGTCCGGAGTTGTTCAGGGGGAGTCCTGCATCTAGCCTCATATCCATTCCGCTAGGACAGGGGGGTGGCAGCAGCACGCGCAGCTTACCCGTAGGCATTAGGGACACAAGCAAGCCGCAACTTCCTAGCATCAGCGTGCATCGCGGATGCCCAATCGTCGTCACCGTGGCTAGGAGAGGCCCCGGTGACGATAGGCTAAGGGGGGGTCACATGGGTGGTGACGTGCACGCACGGGCACATGGGGAGCGTAAGGCGGAGGTCACGCAATGGGCGCGGCCATCTTGGGAGCAGGATGGTTTTGGCAGAGGCGCATACGCGGTGGGTGGTAATGGGTGGGACAGGAGCCCATTTGCAATAGGATCTGCACAGCGGGGGTACGGGTGGGGCGGATGGGGGACAGAGGATGATTTTGGCGGTCCCGGTGGGCCGAGTGAGCACCTCTGGAGGATAGAAAACGGGCCAAGGGAGTGGAGGGAGGGAGCATGGGGAAACTGGGGGCAGGGGAATAATTGGGGACAGGGAACAGAGGGGGAGCATGGGCAGCGAGGGGGGGGGGTATGGGTGTGCCCAATAGGATAGAGGTATTTAGGAGAGGGGGAGGAGGGCATTAGGCCACAGAAGAGAGCTAGAGGAATGGGGGGGAACATGGGAGATAAGAGGGTGATCAGGGACTCGGAGGGGAATAGCTATAGGCTAATAGAGGAGGAGTCAGAAATAAGGGATATGGAAACAGGAGTGGAAAGGGGAGAGAGACAGAGGAGGGAGACAGAAAGAGGGGGGGGGTCAGGGGGCAGGATGAGGTAGTAATTTCAGAGGTCAGCAAGAGTGGGGGAATGGCACAGGCACCGGGAAACCAGGAAGTAGGAAGGAATATTAATGTTTCTATGTTATCCCCACAGAGCGCTGAAAAGGAGGTATGCCCACCGGAGCAAGCACGGCAGCAGGAGCCAATGGAAGTACCCAGCAGCAATGCGGGGGAAAACGTTGAGGTAGCAGGAGCAACCCCAGTAAGGGGGGAGGAAGCAGGAGCAGCAAAGCAGGCGGGGGTATCTGGAGCAGCAGGCGGCGGACAAGGGGCAAAGCAAGGTAAGAAAGTATTGTGCTTGAACAGTTATGTATCTGATAGTTCATCCGAGTTTGACTCTGAGGATGAGAATGTAAAAGGGGAAGGGGAGAAGCGGATACTAAAAATAGTGAGGAAAATATATGCAAAGCAAGGAAAAGGCGCAGGGAAGGGGCTAGCAGCGCAAGAACAGGAGGAGACGGGAGAGGTGTTTAATGGGGATGATGAGGTAATAGGAACCATGTTAATGCCTTTAACAACGCATTTAAAAGCAAAGATAATTGCCAGGGCGCAGAAAGGGAAATATGTGGACATATTCGAAATAACTAGGGATGCAGCGGCTGTTAAATCTAGGGGCGAGGAAGGTAAAGGGAAGAAGGGTAAGCAAACATTTACAGAGTGGGTGAAAGGGATACTCATATACATGGAGTGTTTTTTAGCTGCCAACCCGGGGAAGGTGAAGGGCATGTTAAGGTACATCCATTTTATTGCAGAATGTTACTCGACATATGGTGGGTTTGCATGGAAGGACTACGACACGGAATTTAGGAAGGGTAACCTGCAATTAGGAGACAAAGGAAGGAGGGACTTTGGTATAAAGATATTAGACCTATACACCAGGGTAATGAGAGTGCAGGATGGTCACGGGGGGTGGGGCACAACGTTTAATGCTAATAAGAGCGGGAGAACCAATAGGAAGGAGTGCTGGGCGTACAACAAGAAAAAGTGCGATAGGGGGGGAGCATGCAGGTTCAGACACATTTGCAGATACTGTGGCGGGGCGCACCCTGGGGTAGACTGCAGAAAAAATGGGGGTAGCAACGGGTATGGGAAGCAGTCCTTTCGGAGCCAAGGAAACGCGGGTGGAGGACAAGTTGGGGAGATTAGCGCCAACCTCGCTGAGAATAGATAGACTGGTTCGTGAGTTGCAATCATACCCTATCATAGAGGATAGAGATTTATTAATTGAAGGGTTGAGTAAAGGTTTTATAGTACCAGTAAAAGGGGTGGTAATGGGTGCTATGAAAGCTAGAAACCTAAAATCAGCAGCGGAACTCCCGGGTATACTGAAGGAGAAGCTAGGGAAGGAGGTAGAATGTGGGAGGATGGCGGGGCCATTCGCAGAAAAGCCAATAGCAGATCTAGTAATTTCTCCCTTGGGGGTGGTGCCCAAGAAGGAAGAAGGGAAATATCGCATGATACATCACTTATCATACCCAAAGGGTAGGTCGGTAAACGATGCTATCGATAAAGCGGAAGCAGCAGTGCAGTACCAATCATTTGACAGTGCAATGCAGTTGGTAAGGAATGCGGGGAAGGGGGCCATGATGGCTAAGATAGACATTGAATCGGCTTTTCGGCTACTGCCGCTGAATCCTGATAGTTTTAAGCTAATGGGGTGCAAGTTCGAAGGGCAATTCTATGTGGATAAATGCCTTCCAATGGGGTGCTCTATATCATGCTCAATTTTCGAGAAGTTTAGCACTTTTCTGCACTGGTTAGCGGTAGCAAGGCAAAAGAGGGATTCAATAGTCCACTACCTGGACAATTTCATGGTAGTAGGAGGGGCGGGCACTGACAGGTGCGAAAGCATGAAAGCGGGGCTGATAGGTTTGCTTTAAGAAATGGGGGTCCCGGTGGCAGACAAAAAGACAGAGGGCCCTTGCGCGAGACTAGCATTCCTAGGCATAACAATAGATTTGCTGAAAGGGCAATGGGAGCTACCCGAGGATAAGGTGGAAAAGACTAGGGAGATGATAGCATGGATGGCGACGCGTAAAAAAGTAACGGTAAGGGAGATGCAGAAAACTTTGGGGGTATTAAACTTTGCATGTAAAGTGATACCAGTAGGGAGGATTTTCAAAAGGCGATTGGAAATTAGCACAAAGGGCGCAAAAAGGCTGGAGCATATGATTAGGGTGACAAAGGAGATGAGGGATGACCTGAAAGTATGGGACCAGTTTTTGCAGGAATTCAACGGGGTGCGCATATGGCAGGTGGTGGCGCCAGCAGTAGATTTGGAATAATACACGGACGCGGCAGGGGGAAAGGGTTACGGAGCATATTTTCAGGGGAGGTGGTGCGCGGGAGACTGGCCAGAAAGATGGAAGGAAATAGGTTGGGTTAAGAACTTGGGGCTGCTGGAACTATTCCCCATAGTGGTGGCCATGGAGCTATGGGGTGGGGAGCTAGCAAATAGGACAATAATATGCTGGTCTGATAACATGGGAGTGGTTGAAATCATCAATAAGCTATCATCACTGCCAGTAGTTAGGTACCTAAGGTACTTGGTTATGAAATGTTTAATGCATAATATATGTGTCAGGGCCAAGCATATTCCGGGTTTGAGAAACGTAGTTGCGGACGCGCTATCCCGTTTTAAGTGGAAGGAGTTTAGGGAGCTCGCACCCAATGCCAGACAGGAAGGTGAATGTTGCCCTATGCTTCTTTGGCAGATTGGCAGCGGATAGATGGGATCGAGAAACTGGTCGAGAAAGCCTTGGCACCAAGTACATGGGCAGTGTACAGGAAATATTGGGGACAATGGTGCAAGCATAGGGAGGAGGCGAAAGGAGGGGAGGAAGGAAGATTCTTAGAATGGTTGATGGTACTGCAGAGGGAAGGTGTAAAAAAGGGGAGATTAAACACAGTGTTAGCAGGGATCTCATACTGTTCACAGCTATACGGGGGAATAGATTGGTCCAGGAAGTTTATAGTAAAAAATTGCAAGGGCATGGGGAAGAGGGGAAGAAAAGAATGCGGATAAAAGGGAACCAATAACGGAGGTCAGATTACAGAAAATGACAGGGGCATTAGAAGGGGTATGTGCAAACTGGGACGAGGCGCTAATCTTCAGAACGGCGTTTGTAGTGGCGTTTCACTGAGCAATGAGGATAGGGGAGCTGTTACCAAAGAACAGAAAAATAGGTAAAGGGGGTGTAGAGATAGGGGATGTAAGATGGGGGGAGGAAGCTGTGCTAATATTGGTAAGACGATCTAAAACAGACAAGGAGGGAAAAGGGGCATGGCTAAATATGGTTAGAACAGGGGGAGCACTGTGCCCGGTGGCCTGTGTTAAGGAGTACCTGATAACAAAGAGGAAGGGGGGCCGCACATTTCTGAGGCATGCGGATGGCTCGGATGTAACAATCTTTCAGTTTAAAAGCGTACTACAAAGGGTAGTTAAGAAACTGGGATGGAAAGATGCACACCTCGCACCGCATTCATTCAGAATAGGAGCAGCGACCGCCGCAGCGGGTAGGGGTTGTTCAGAGGAACAAATAAAAAAACTAGGGAGATGGAAATCCGCAGCATACAAATCATACATAAGAGCGCGAAAGGACTAAGGCTTCATTTAAAATGTTCTAATTGTTAAATTGTTTTTTGTTTTACAGGCAAAGCATTAAGGGTGTGGATAGTAGGGCATTCCTATGTTTACTGGGCACAGGCTAGGGCGGCAGCATCGGCGCAGGGATTAAATTTGGGTCTATCGCACAAGGAAGTTAGCATTAGATGGATAGGAAAAAGAGGTATGATGTGGGACGAGTTAGTGCCAACAATAAAGCAGGCAAGGCGAAGATGGGGGTGTCCCGACGCCCTGATTATACATCTGGGGGGGAACGAAATAGGAGCATACCCACTCAGAGAGCTAGAAGAGAAAGTAGCGGGAGCAATGAGATGGTTGAAAGTGGCATGCCCATCAGTGAGGGCGATATGGTCCAATATAGTGTCAAGGATATATTGGCGGAACTCGTACACGAGCAAAGCAGGATATAGGTCAAGGAGAAAAGTGAACCAGGTAGCAGCGAAGGTTATGAAGGAGATAGGGGGTAGAGTGGTAGAGCACCCACTGATAGCAGCGAAAAAGGAGGAGCTATTCAGACGGGATGGAGTGCACCTAACGGACGAGGGGAATGACCAACTGCTGGTGGACATCAGAGGGATGTGCCAAGAGTTGGTAAAGGTAAGGAAAGGTCACAAATGGAGGAAAGAGGTTTGGCCGAAATAGGGGCTCTTTTTGGTGGCGGTGAAGTTTGTGCATGACTCGTGGGCGGGGCAGAAGGGGAGGTGGGAGGATCCCGCGGCATACTCAGCCCTGAGGGGTGATCCGGTGGTCTATCTAGGGGGGGGGGGCTATGCCGTGGGTTCTCCCTTCTCCAAGCTGCCCTGCCAGGGGGGGGGTAGTTGTTACAACCCCCTAGGCGTGGTTCCCAAAATTCTGATTTTAATGCAGTGGCATTATTTGATGGTTATTTTGAGTTGATTTATGGCTGAATTTTGCAAGATATAGTTTAAAGGTGGCAAAATTCAATTAAGTAAAAAATCGTGACCTTTCCACATTTCGCCATAACTACTGTGTCCGTGTTTTTATTTTTAGATAAGACTTAGATAAGTGAAAATGGGGATCCGGGGGGTTATGTTTTTTTGAGGTTATATATGTATTGGGCAAAGGAATGCAGCCTCCTCACCTTAAACTAGTGTATGGAGCGTATGTGAGGGGAACGTCATAAGGGAGGGGCTGCTGGGAGAGAACAATGGGTGATCTAGGTGTGTCAGGTGTGGGGGTTGAGGCAGAGATAAGGAGAGAAGGCATTGGTCAGGAGAAGGGACAGGGGAGGGGCTAGGGAAAAGGTGTTATAAGGAAGGGGACTGCAGGAAGGAGTCACTAACCTTTTTTCTTTGTTTCCCACCCTCCCACCCTAGATGCAGCAGAGCACGATGCAATAATCGGAGAGGTCATGTGAGAAAGCAGTACTTGCACGGCTAAGGGCAGGACGTTGACTAATTGGTTGAGTCGCAGTAAGACCGCCCGTGCTCCTCAATAAGGGGAAGAACACAGCGCAACCGAAGGGCAGCAGATGACCTGGCGGTCTATGCTGACTGGAGGATAGAAAACGGCAGCTGTTTTTTTCGTAATATTGATCATACAACTGCAACAGACTGTGAAGTTTGTGCACGACATGTGGGCGGGGCAGAAGGGGAGGTGGGAGGATCCCGCGGCATACTCAGCCCTGAGGGGTGATCCGGTGGTCTATCTAGGAGGGGGCTATGCCGTGGGTTCTCCCTTCTCCAAGCTGCCCTACCAGGAGGGGGTAGTTGTTACAACCCCCTAGGCGTGGTTCCCAAAATTCTGGTTTTAATGCAGTGGCATTATTTTATGATTATTTTGAGTTGATTTATTGCTGAATTTTGCAAGATATAGTTTAAAGGTGGCAAAATTCAATTAAGTAAGAAATCGTGACCTTTCCACATTTCGCCATAACTACTGTGTCCGTGGTTTTATTTTTAGATAAGACTTAGATAAGTGAAAATGGGGATCCGGGGGGTTATGGTTTTTTGAGGTTATATATGTATTGGGCAAAGGAATGCAGCCTCCTCACCTTAAACTAGTGTATGGAGCGTATGTGAGGGGAACGTCATAAGGGAGGGGCTGCTGGGAGAGAACAATGGGTGATCTAGGTGTGCCAGGTGTGGGGGTTGAGGCAGAGATAAGGAGAGAAGGCATTGGTCAGGAGAAGGGACAGGGGAGGGGCTAGGGAAAAGGTGCTATAAGGAAGGGGACTGCAGGAAGGAGTCACTAACCTTTTTACTTTGTTTCCCACCCTCCCACCCTAGACGCAGCAGAGCACGATGCAATAATCGGAGAGGTCAAGTGAGAAAGCAGTACTTGCACGGCTAAGGGCAGGATGTTGACTAATTGGTTGAGTCGCAGTAAGACTGCCCGTGCTCCTCAATAAGGGGAAGAACACAGCGCAACGTGGCATTATTTGATGGTTATTTTGAGTTGATTTATGGCTGAATTTTGCAAGATATAGTTTAAAGGTGGCAAAATTAAATTAAGTAATAAATCGTGACCTTTCCACATTTCGCCATAACTACTGTGTCCGTGTTTTTATTTTTAGATAAGACTTAGATAAGTGAAAATGGGGATCCGGGGGGTTATGGTTTTTTGAGGTTATATATGTATTGGGCAAAGGAATGCAGCCTCCTCACCTTATGAGATTACTCACAGCTCAGCCTTGGCACCGGCTAGATTCAATTTTGCTCCAAGCCCTGCTGCACTCTATTTTAACTCTCTACTCTGATGTGCTGCATCAGAACTGGGACCCTGGTGGCTTATTTTAACCAGGCATAGCAGGGAGCTCTCAGTTACAGCCTCAGATAAGAAAAGAACTTGGTAAGCCTGCTGTGAAATTTCAAGTGTGTGGAGCCCAGATGTCTTTAGGTCTATGCAGCTGCATGGCTCTCAAGAGGGGACTGCTCATCATAATTCAACAGTCGCTTTGTCTCCAGAAACCACTGTGTGCTAATGAATGAAAATGGTCTTCGGTCTATGCATGCACTGTGAGATTATGTTTGAAGTTACCTAACTAGACTTAGTTATTTTCTTTCTATATGTTTTCACTAACATGGGTTAAAAGATTATTTGTGCCAATCTCAACTGCCCTGTGGAATCTACATCCTAGTAAATAGCCCCACTGCATTACGTCACTTTTCATATGAAGACAGGAGGGAAAAATAGATAAGTGTTTAGCTTATACATATATACTCTAACTTATGTTGTACTTATTGTGTTTGATTATACTGTGCAGACCTATAGCATTGTTTAAGTCATTGGGAGCTACAGTAAAACCCCATATTCCATTTAGATGTTAACTCAAGCTAGACAAATTGGAATAGGTGCAGACCTGACCATGCTCCCTCGCTCACATATATACCATTATTCTTTTCCTACAATATACTAAGTCCTGATACCTCCTACCCTGAGACCCTGAGACCTCCTACCCTTTTAAGATACCTGTTTTTGATACCTTGATAGCTGACATTCTACCCTGCAGTTTGTACACTGATCACTACAGTTGCATTTTATTCCAATACACTATAGAGATCTCCTATACCAGTATATTACATTTGATTACAAGATCTCAATACTGTATTATTCCTATTAGCATAGCAGCCTTAGCCATTTTATTTAATGATAATCATTTTGGAATCTATGTGTAAATATATAACTCCAATACATTAGTCATCTCACTCATGATGATGTACATAGAAAAGAGATAATCCTTTTACATATACAAGAATATTGTAATTTAGGTTGTTATACTCTTTGTGTTTGCTTTCTCTTGCAAATGTATAGCGCAATTAGGTCATCAAAGCTTATATAGAACAGCATACTCTTATTAGATGATAACTTAAGGTTTGGAAATGTAGAGTAGCTACAGTCCTGACCGGGTTTCCTTGCTTCTTAACCTAATATAAGCACAGTTTTCATTTCTTGCAACATACTGTGTTCCAATAATAGGTGACTTCCTATCCTTCCAACACAGAGATTGTTAGTATTTTAAACATAACAGAGTAGAAACCCCTTTACATGGATTGAGCACTAATCAATATAGGTTCATTTATCATCTCTTATCATCTCCACTTAGTCAGCAGCTCTAGTTCTTAATACGCCTATATGTATTGTTTACCTGATGGAGAGATAACCTCCTCCCTATCATTCAGTGTTTAGTGTGCAGTGCTATAATGCAGTTCTATAAAAGTTTATAAGGCAAGTGCCAGTTGCTTCATAGAGTTAAAGCTTGTCTTTTAATAAAAATAATAAAATCTGAGGTTTTACCATAAACTGGGATCCAAGAGTGGTCCCTTTCTTTTTGTATCCCCTCTTCAAATGCTCAGCCCCCCTGTGATCAGAAGGGTCCAAGAGTGACCCCTATTACTAGTTAGAGGGTTCTAATATGCTCTGATATAAGACTTAAATGTAGCTAAACAATGTGATATGCATATTTTGTTCTTCATTGATGTCTAAAGCTATGGGATGACAGATCCATTATTTTATGTAATTTTAAGAAGAACATGTAACACTCTATGGCATTGTAACTTGTTTAAGTTGTACTGTATGGTAAACCTCAATAAAAAATATAAAAAAAAAAAAACTGACAGTTTTAGAAAGAGGTCCCAGAGTCTATCTTAATCTCTCTAAAAATCCCATGAAATGCTCACTAATTTATCTCTTCTGTTGTATGCAGGTTAATATATTGCTTAAAATTCACAATACACTTATTTAACAGACAGAAAGTAACGTATACAAAACTAGAAACAAAAAGTTAAATTGTAGTGAATTTTTTTTTTATTTGCTGCAAACTGAGACTTGAATTGATATCAGTATCAAGTTCTCAACTTCAAGTGAGTTTAGTCAGTTGAATTCTGCACTATCATTTCTCTCCAAGATACAGGCATATATTTATCAAAGCATCAACTTACCTGCAATCGATGGCACCAATACGCTCACCAAAGATCGTCTATCATTGCTTCCGTGGACCTGAATACATTCTCCAAAAATATCATAAAAGCTGTCAAAAAGCCACGCACCAAGTATGGGGCGATGAGCAGCGGACTGTTGTTAACTAACAGTCATCAATCTCGCTGCTCTTCAGCTTTTTTACAGCTTTATTGGTACCCTGTAACTAAACACCCACACTATACTCTACTGTT
The DNA here is from genome assembly GCF_027579735.1 of Bombina bombina. Taxonomy (NCBI): domain Eukaryota; kingdom Metazoa; phylum Chordata; class Amphibia; order Anura; family Bombinatoridae; genus Bombina; species Bombina bombina. Next base: position 949,241,088 of record NC_069504.1, read on the forward strand.
TACCCCCTATACCGCCACTAAATGTATTAACCCCTAAACCGCCGCTCACAGAGCCCACCGCAACCAAATACAATTATTAACCCTAAACCACTACTCTCCCGGACCCTCCGCAACTAAATACAATTTTTAACCCCTAAACCGCCGCTCCCAGAGCCCACCGCCACCTACATTATACTTATTAACCTCTAATCTGCCGCCCCCTACACTACCGCCACCTACATTATATTTATTAACCCCTAATCTGCCCCCTACACTGCCGCCATCTACCTACAATTATTAACCCCTAATCTGCCGCCCCCAACGTCGCCGCCACTATATTAAATTTATCAACCACTAAACCTAAGTCTAACCCTAACCCTAACACCCCCTAACTTAAATATAATTTAAATAAATCTAAATAAATATTCCTATCATTAAATAAATTATTCCTATTTAAAACTAAATACTTACCTGTAAAATAAACCCTAAGATATCTACAATATAACTAATAGTTACATTGTAGATATCTTAGGGTTTATATTTATTTTACAGGCAAGTTTGTATTTATTTTAACTAGGTAGAATAGTTATTAAATAGTTAACTATTTAATAACTTCTTAGTTAAAATAAAGACAAATTTAGCTGTAAAATAAAACCTAACCTAAGTTACAATTACACCTAACACTACACAAAAATTAAATAAATTAACTAAACTAAATACAATTAAATACAATTAATTACAATTAAAAAAATTATCTAAAGTACAAAAACCCCCCCACTAAAATACAGAAAATAATAAAATAATTACAAGATTTTTAAACTAATTACACCTAATCTAATCCCCCTAACAAAATAAAACAGCCCCCAAAAATAAAAAAATCCCTACCCTACACTAAATTACAAATAGCCCTTAAAAGGGCCTTTTGCGGGGCATTGCCCCAAAGTAATCAGCTCTTTTACCTGTAAAAAAAGAAATACAACCCCCCCAACAATAAAACCCACCACCCACACAACCAACCCTACTCTAAAACCCACCCAATCCCCCCTTAAAAAAACCTAACACTAACCCCTTAAAGATCACCCTACCTTGAGAAGTCTTCACCCAACCGGGCCGAAGTCATCAACGAATCTGGCAGAAGTGGTCCTCCAGAAGGGCAGAAGTGGTCCTCCAGACGGCCAAAAGTCTTCATTCAGGCGGCATCTTCTATCTTCATCCATCCGGCGCGGAGCGGCTCCATCTTGAAGACATCCGACGTGGAGCGTCCTCTTCATTGGACGGCGACAGAAAGAATGAAGGTTCCTTTAAGTGACATCATCCAAGATGACGTCCCTTTAATTCTGATTGGCTGATAGAATACTATCAGCCAATCGGAATTAAGGTAGGAAAAAGCCTATTGGCTGATGCAATCAGCAAATAGGAGCTTGCATTCTATTGGATGATTGGAACAGCCAAAAGAATGCAAGCTCAATCCTATTGGCTGATTGGATCAGCCAATAGGATTGAACTTCAATCTTATTGGCTGATTGCATCAGCCAATAGGATTTTTCCTACCTTAATTCCGATTGGCTGATAGAATTCTATCAGCCAATCGGAATTGAAGGGACACCATCTTGAATGATGTCACTTAAAGGAACCTTCATTCTTCAGTCGCCGTTGAACAAAGGATGCTCCGTGTCGAATGTCTTGAAGATGGACCCGCTCCACGCAGGACGGATGAGGATAGAAGATGCTGTCTGGATGAAGACTTCTGCCCGTCTGGAGGACCACTTCTGCTGGATTCATTGAGGACTTCGGCCCGGTTGGGTGAAGACTTCTCAAGGTAGGGTGATCTTCAAGGGGTTAGTGATAGTTTTTTTAAGGAGGGATTGGGTGGGTTTTAGAGTAGGGTTGGTTGTTTGGGTGGTGGGTTTTAATGTTTGGGGGGTTGTATTTCTTTTCTTACAGGTAAAAGAGCTGATTTCTTTAGGGCAATGCCCCGCAAAAGGCCCTTTTAAGGGCTTTTTGTAATTTAGTGTAGGGTAGGGCTTTTTTATTTTGGGGGGGCTTTTTTATTTTGTTAGGGGGATAAGATTACGTGTAATTAGTTTAAAAATCTTGTAATTTGTTTATTATTTTCTGTAATTTAGTGTTTTTTTTTTTTTTGTACTTTAGATAATTTTGTTTAATTGTATTTAGTTTAGTTAATTTATTTAATTATAGTGTAGTGTTAGGTGTAATTGTAACTTAGGTTAGGTTTCATTTTACAGGTAAATTTGTCTTTATTTTAACTAGGAAGTTATTAAATAGTTAGTAACTATTTAATAACTATTCTACCTAGTTAAAATAAATACAAAATTGCCTGTAAAATAAATATAAACCCTAAGATAGCTACAATGTAACTATTAGTTATATTGTAGCTATCTAAGGGTTTATTTTACAGGTAAGTATTTAGTTTTAAATAGTAATAATTTAGTTAATGATAGTAATATTTATTTAGATTTATTTAAATTATATTTTAGTTAGGGGGTGTTAGGGTTAGACAGGTTTAGGGGTTAATAAATTTAATATAGTGGCGGCGAAGTTGGGGGCTGCAGATTAGGGGTTAATAAATGTAGGTAGGTGGCGGCGGTGTAGGGGGGGGAGATTGGGGGTTAATAAATATAATGTAGGTGGCGGCGGTGTAGGGGGCGGCAGATTAGGGGTTAATAAGTATAATGTAGGTGACGGTGGTGTAGGGGGCAGCAGATTAGGGATGTTTAGACTCGGGGTACATGTTAGGGTGTTAGGTGTAAACATTCCCATAGGAATCAATGGGATATCGGGCAGTAGCGAACATGAGCTTTCACTGCTTTCCGACTCCCATTGATTCCTATGGCATCCGCCGCCTCCAGGGGGGGCGGATTGAAAACCAGGTATGCTGGGCCAGAATAGTGCCGAGCGTACCTGATAGGTATTTGATAACTTCCAAAAGTAGTCAGATTGTGCCGAATTTGCGTTCAGAACATCTGTAATGATGTAAGCATCGATCTGTGTCGGATTGAGGCCGGCGGATCGTATGTTATGTCATAAATTTCTTCTTTTGCCGGTTTGTATGGTTTGATAACTAAGGCTAATCAGGCTCGCCACAAATACGCTGCGGAATTCCAGCATATTTGCTGTTGATGGCTTGATAAATAGATGCCACACAATCTTTGATCATCATGGCCCAGTGATTTAAAGCTCTCCACTCTGGAGATTATTCAAAAAGTTTTGTCAGTACTGTGAGGTCCCTCAAACTATGTAATAAAGGCAATTTTAGCATGAGATTTGTCTCTGTGCAGGGTTCTGCATGTGAAGCAGAGTTGCCTGCATTACAATTTAATGCTCGAAAAAGACTTCAAAGATTTTGCATGATTTATCTTCATGCTGGCTAGATAATATAATCTAATTTCAGTTACACTGCATCAGGTTAGGCCTTAGTATACATAAATAAGAGATAAGAACCTGCATTTTCTTTTAGACAAGTTTTATTTGGGGGAGAGTTGTTCTTCTATGTTTTGCAAATATCTTATATGAATCTAAATATGATCCACATGTCATGGTGTTATCACATTGTCATGATGAATTCTTTTTTTTTCACTGTGTGCCAGCTCAGAATAACTCATATTTCTGATCCTAATCAGCCACTGTTCTCTTGTCTTCTTGTTATGCCTGCAACATATTATTGTCTCAGTTTTAACCCTGTTCATTTTCCTGTCACAGTTAGTCTCTATCTCCTTATATTTCACTGTTTGTATTATGCCAGATACACAATATTTCTGAGACTTGACCTTTTATTTTATTCCTAAGTCAGCGTTCTTTCTCCAGAACCTGAAGCATTTTGATAATGGCAAAGTTCACCTTTTCTGTTATAACAGACATGTTAATAATCTTAAATAGATACTTAATATAAAAGATAGATATTAATATAACACTTCTTTTTTAAGATCACTTAAATTACACATCACTCAGATTTGAACCAATAATCAGAAGAGGGTAAACAAATCATATTATCTAGTAATTTAATAGTATTCTTTCTTGAAAGGCTGAGATGTTGCTATTAAAATTCAAACCCACAAGTTTTAAAAGTGGTTGCCATCTCATATAATCTATTAAACAGGCATGGCAAATTAGGCAAAGCTGTTATATCTGCCAATACCTAATCATATAGTACAAATTTTACAACATACCTGCAATCATAGACAATTGTTGATTGGTTGAGCACATAAAAATATACTATGGTTTTAAAATGTTAGTTCCCTAACTGCTATCGTTTGGCACATTTCTTTTGATTATAAAAAAATATAATACATTCAATTAACAAAATCATAGATTTTGCTGGAACAGTGCATGCTTGCATAGGTATTGTCACTTAGAAGGTCAATAGCAAGTAGCTATAGTAGTAGTAGTAGTGCCACCATTAATGTCAGCAGGCAGGTGTGAGTGCACAATGAGGCGAAGACTTTTGGATGATGGCCTGTTGTCAAGAAGGGCAGCAAAGAAGAAACTTCTCAACAGGAAAAGCATCAGGGACAGACTGATATTCTGCAAAAGGTACAGGGATTGGACTGCTGAGGACTGGGGTAAAGTCATTTTCTCTGATGAATGCCCTTTCCAATTGTTTGGGGCATTCAGAAAAAAACTTGTTCGGAGAAGAAAAGGTGAGCTCTACCATCAGTCCTGTGTCATGCCAACAGTAAAGCATTCTGACACCATTCATGTGTGGGGTTGCTTCTCAGCCAAGGACATGGGTTCACTAACAATTTTGCCTAAGAACACAGCCATGAATAAAGAATGACACAAAAACATCTTCCAAGAGCAACTTCTCCCAACCATCCAAGAACAGTTTGGTGATGAACAATGAATTTCCCAGCATGATGGAGCACCTTGCCATAAAGCAAAAGTGATAACTAAGTGGTTTGGGGAACAAAACATCAAAACTTTGAATCCATGGCCAGGAAACTCCCCAGACCTTAATCCCATTGAGAACTTGTGGTCAATCCTCAAGAGGAGGGTGAACAAACCCCCCCACACAAATTCTAACAAACTCCAAGCATTGACTATGCATCAGTCAGGATGTGGCCCAGAAGTTGATTGACAGCATGCCAGGGTGGTCTTTAAAAAGAATGGTCAACGCTGCAAATATTGACTCTTTGCATAAACGTAATGTAAAACCCTTTGACAATTGCTTGTAATTATACTTCAGTATACCATAGTAACATCTGACAAAAAGATCTAAAAACAATGAAGCAGCAGACTTTGTGAAAATTAATATTTGTGTAATTCCAAAAATGTGTGTCTATTTCTAGGCCTGACTTACATAAAAAATGGTCTAGTCCTAGAAGGAGACACCATATGGGCACAGTTGTTGCAAGGTTAGTTTGCTCTTGAATATAATTTACATTACTCTATAGATATTTTTAACAATCGATAAGAGACTTCTAAACTGTGTGATAATAATATTAACGTCAGAGAATATGAGGCTGCAATGTGTGCAAAGGAATATATTCATCAAAAGGATTAGCATAAGCATTTAAGATGTGCTGTATTACATCATGTGTTCTAGTTTAAAATATATGTCCCTGTAACTTCTCTCTTTGATGTTTGTTTATATAATTATTCCACGTCCATTGGGTCTGGTGTAATGTTTTCTGGAGCTCTGTCTTTTACCAAACCATTGCTTACAGACTATGAGGCCGAATTATCAAGCCGTCAACTATGCTACATTCCCCGGCACCAATACGCTTGCCTAACATTGCGGCACACCTTAATACGATCTCCTTATTTATAAAAAAAGCTGTCAAAAAGCCGCGCACCAAGTACGGGGCGATGAGCAGCGGACTGTTGTTAACTAACAGTCATCGATCTCGCTGCTATTCGGCTTTTTCCCAACTTTATTTATATCCTGTCACTAAACACTGCCACTATACTAAAATGTTTAACCCCTATCCCGCCGCTACCGGACCCCACCGCAACTAAATAAAGTTATTAACCCCTATCCCGCTACTCCCTGAGTCTACCGCAACTCTAATAAAGTTATTAACCCCTATCCCTCTGCTCCCGGAGCCCACCGCAACTCTAATAAAGTTATTAACCCATATCTCTCCGCTCCTGGAGCCCACCGCAACTCTAATAAAGTTATTAACCCCTATCCCGCCGCTCCCGGAACCCATCCGCAACTAAATAAATGTATTAACCCATAAACCCCTGGCCTCCCACATCACTACCACTTACTAAACCTATTAACCCCTAAACCGCCAGCCCCCCCCACATTGCCATAAACTAAATTAAGCTATTAACCCCTAAACCTAACAACACGCTAATTTTAAATTAAATATTACCTCATCCCTATATTATAATAAATTTAAACTTACCTTTAGAATTAAAATAAACTATATTAAACTATTAATTAACCTACCCTAACTATTATACTAAAATTACATTAAACTAACAATTAAATTAACTATATTACATTTCTAAAAACCTAACCCTACTCAAGTTATTTAAATCTACAATAAAGAATTACTAAGTTACAAAAAATAACAACTAAGTTACACAAAATAAAAAACACTAAGTTACACAAAATAAAAAATAAATTATCAAATATTTAAACTAATTACACCTAATCTAATAGCCCTATCAAAATAAAAAAGCCCCTAAAGTAAAAAAAACCCTAGCCTACAATAAACTACCAATGGCCCTTAAAAGGGCCTTTTGCAGGCATTGCCCCAAAGAAATCAGCTCTTTTACCTGTAAAATAAAATACAAACACCCCTCCCCAACAGTAAAACCCACCACCAACACAACCAAACCCCCCAAATAAAAACCTATCTAAAAAATCTAAGCTCCCCATTGCCCTAAAAAGGGCATTTTTATGGGCATTGCCCTTAAAAGGGCATTTAGCTCTTTTTCGGACCAAAGTCCCCAACCTAAAATTAAAACCCACCCAATAAATCCTTAAAAAAACCTAACACTAACCCCCGAAGATCCACTTACAGTTTTCGAAGACCGAAAATCCATCCTCATCCAAGCGGCAGAAGTCCTCAGTGAAGCCGGCAGAAGTCCTAATCCAAGTGGGCCGAAGTCTTCATCCAACCGGGCAGAAGTCTTCATTCAGACAGCATCTTCTATCTTAATTCATCCAGCGCAGAGCGGCTCCATCTTGAAGACATCCGGCGCGGAGCATCCTCTTCTTACGACGTCTCTTGAATAATGAAGTTTCCTTTAAATTACGTCATCCAAGATGGCGTCTCTTACATTCCGATTGGCTGATAGAATTCTATCAGCCAATAGGAATTAAGGTGGAAAAAATCATATTGGCTGTTGCAATCAGTTTTCTACCATAGAAATCAATGGGAAATTATCTGGCAGCATCGAACATAAGCTTTCGCTTCTTTCAGACTCCCATTGATTTCTATGGCATCTGCGGCCTCCAGGGTGGCAGATTGAAAACAAGGTACGCTGGGCCGGAATAGTGGCGAGCGTACCTGTTAGAAAGTTGATAACTTGCAAAAGTTGTCAGATAGTGCCAAATTTTTATTCTGAACATCTGTAATGACATAAGCATCGATCTGTGTCGGATTGAGACCGGCGGATCGTATATTATGTCACAAATTTCAACTTTAGCCAGTCTGTAGGCTTTGATAAATGGGTAAAATCAGGCTTGCCACAATTACGCTGCGGAATTCCAGCATATTTGCGGTTGACGGCTTGATAAATATCCCTCACTATGGTGTCTATACATTAACATTTCACACTGCATGGTCATGCCTTCATTTGGGTTATATGACTTCCCAAGTTTATTTTACGCTAACGTCTCTACTCACTTAAAACATTAGATTTTTTATTTTCTTTCCTTTGCTCAAGGACACCATAATTTTACCACTTTCAGTTCCAGTACCATCACTTAATGCAGGTAATGCAACCTCTGATCCCTGTGTAAACTAAACAGCCCAACTTAGCTGATAAATGAGTAGACTCCAAAACCCCTTGTACTGACAAACAAAATCATTAAAAGACAGCCGGTTGCGAGTCATATGTAATCAGAGAATCATCTCAATATTTCTTTAAAAGTAAACTTAGTTTAATGTAATAAAATCATACAAGACCACATGAAAACATCTTATACCCCACAATACAGGGCTACTTACTTATGCATTTCATAAGGTACAGTACTATGCAAAAGTTTTAGGCACGTGTGAAAAAATGCTCCAAATTAACAACCCCTGCCTATAACTTTTACACAGCACTGCATCAACCAAAGATTTTTTTAGAGAGGTGCAATGTTCTATATACTCGTCTACTGACCAACTGCAACAGGATGGGGTTTATATTTGACTATTTGCCTCTAAGCTACTTTGACAGCTAATTCCTTCTCCTATTCCTGTTAATTTTTGCAATGTGTAAATTGTAAAGCTAGATGGATTTCTTTTTTTTTATCCAGTCTTTATTGACAAATATGAAAAAGGTCTACAAAACCATTTATAATAAAATACATCATTCAACAACTTAAGAAGCATGTCGGATTAATGTTTATACAATCTTCAATAAAAAAGAAACATAATTAAGCTCCAAGAATGGCATTACCAATCACTATAGACTTCATTTAGTGGTCCATCATATTTAACAGTAGTATGAAAGGATTGTATCCAGCGTAGATTTTAACACTCAACATCAAGGTTAATATATGCTGCATTAGCATTAGAAAAGGTGATGACCTCTAAGGTCTTAATAGATTCCAGCTATTCCTCCCACAATTTGCATCTCAAGAAAAGTGTCTAAGTTACCCTGTTTCTGATAACAATATTCTTCTAATTCTATAAATTCAGATACTCAATATTTCCACATTTGAATAGTCAGGATATCCTTGCTTTTCCAGTTTTTGGCAATTACAAACCTAGCACTGTTAACTGAAATCTGAAGTAGCTTACGTTTAAATTCAATTGGGATTTTAGGGGTTTTGTTAAAGAGCAAAATTAGTGGATCATCAGGGCAAGTAAAATGTATGCTGTTTTCTATTTAATGGATAATGTTAGACCAAAATCTGTAGAGGTTTGGGCACCACCACCACATATGAACTATTGTACAGTCTATGTGTCCACAACTCAAGCATTTATAGCGCTTTTTGGGGAAAGATACCATCTATGTTAAATTTTTAACTATATTTCTAGCTTATTTGCTGAAATTGATGACAACATTGGCCCCTAGTTATCAAGCCGTCAACCGCAAATACGCTGGAATTCCGCAGCGTATCTGTGGCGAGGCTGATTCACCTTAGTTATCAAGCCCTACACACCGGCAAAAGTAGAATTTTGTGATGTAAGCTTCGATCCGCCGGGCTCAGTCCGACACAGATCTATTCTTACGTCACTCCAGATGTTACGAACGCAAGTTCGGCACAATCTGACTACTTTGGCTAGTTATCAAATGACTAGCAGGTACGCTCGGCACTTTTCCGGCCCAGCGTACCTGGTTTTCAATCCTATCAGCCAATCGGAATTAAGGTAGGAAAAATCTGATTGGCTGATCCAATCAGCCATTCAGATTGAGCTCGCATTCTATTGGCTGATCGGAACAGCCAATAGAATGCGAGCTCAATCTGATTGGATCAGCCAATCGGATTGAACTTGAATCTGATTGGCTGATTGGATCAGCCAATCAGATTTTTCCTACCTTAATTCCGATTGGCTGATAGAATCCTAACAGCCAATCGGAATTCGAGGGACGGCATCTTGGATGACGTCACTTAAAGGAATATTCATTCGGCGAGTAGGCGTCGGTGGATGAAGATGGCTCCGCATCGGCTGCTTTGAAGATGGCTCCGCTCCGCTCCAGATGGATGAAGATTGAAGACGCCGCCTGGATGAAGACTTATATTGGATGGAAGACCTCTTCAGCGCCCCTTGGATGAAGACTTCGACCGCTGCGGATGTCCTCTTCTGTTCCATCGGTGGTCGGCTGGCTGAAGACGGCTAAAGGTAGGATGATCTTCAGGGGGGTAGTGTTAGGTTTATTTAAGGGGGGTTTGGGTTAGAGTAGGGGTATGTGGGTGGTGGGTTGTAAAGTTGGGGGGTGGTATTGTGTTTTTTTTTACAGGCAAAAGAGCTGATTTTGGGGCATGCCCCGCAAAAGGCCCTTTTAAGGGCTGGTAAGGTAATAGAGCTGTTAACTTTCATAATTTAGAATAGGGTAGGGCATTTTTTTATTTTGGGGAGCTTTGTTATTTTATTAGGGGGCTTAGATTAGGTGTAATTAGCTTAAAAATCTTGTAATTTTTTTATTTTTTGTAACTTAGTTTTTTTTATTTTTTGTACTTTAATTAGTTTATTTAATTGTATTTAATTGTAGGTATTTGTAGATAATTAATTTAATTTATTTAATGATAGTGTAGTGTTAGGTTTAATTGTAACTTAGGTTAGGATTTATTTTACAAGTAATTTTGTATTTCTTTTAGCTAGGTAGTTATTAAATAGTTAATAACTATTTAATAACTATTCTACCTAGTTAAAATAAATACAAAGTTACCTGTAAATAAATATAAATCCTAAAATAGCTACAATGTAATTATTAATTACATTGTAGCTATCTTAGGGTTTTTATTTTACAGGTAAGTATTTAGTTTTAAATAGGAATAATTTATTTAATTATAGTGTAGTGTTAGGTGTAATTTTAACTTAGGTTAGTTTTTATTTTACAGGTAAATTTATCTTTATTTTAAATAGGTAGCTATTAAATAGTTAATAACTATTTAATAGCTATTGTGCCTAGTTAAAATAAATTGAAATTTGCCTGTAAAATAAAAATAAATCCTAAAATAGCTACAATATAATTATTAGTTATATTGTAGCTATATTATGGTTTATTTTATAGGTAAGTATTTAGTTTTGAATAGGATTAATTTAGTTAATCAGAGTAATATTTATTTAGATTTATTTAATTAATATTTAAGTTAGGGGGGTGTTAGGGTTAGACTTAGGTTTAGGGGTTAATAATTTTATTATAGGTTGTCGCGGTATAGGGGGGGCAGGATAGGGGTTAATAAATTTATTATAGGGGGGGCAGATTAGGGGTTAATAAGTTTGTCTGTATGTGAACCAGTTGGAAGCCAAATATTATCCCTTATCTAGTAATTCCAATTGCAGGGTTTTCTTGTTATTTAATGTGTAAGTATAACCCAAGAGGTCAGCATAAGATATATGAGAGTGTGGAGTAAAATATCAGTACCTCCAAAAAAGTCAAAGTTATCTACTAATGATTTTAGTGGAGATGGAATTGAGGATAGATAAGGATTCCCCGTATTTACTGACTCACAGATTGTAAGGGTTTCTTTAATAATAGAATTTGGAATTTTCATTTTATGAAAACACATATTAGGGCGCCAACATATCCCACTCAAGCTATTAATAAAAGTAAGACTTTGTTTAATAGAGACCCATAGTTTGATTTTTTTTTATGTAATCTACAATCAGCTATTCTTTGTAAGAATATAGCATGTTTATATGCTTCAATATCAAGGACACCTAAACCACCCTTTACTAGCTTATTTATTCTAGGGGTAAAGTATTTGAAAGAGTTTGCAATATATACAGCAAACGTGGGAAAATATTCATTTTTATAATATTAATTCTACCCACCCATGTAAAGCGTTTGGGTTTCCAAACCAATAAGTCTGTAAGAATGCAAAGCTAGATGGATTTTATGCTAGGTTCTGTGTTACTTTATGTTTTTGAGTGATACTATATCATATACAGTATAGGGTCGATTTATCATATGTCTGTCCGACATGATCCGCTCAACGAATCATGTCCAACAGACATCACTGAATGCCAACAGCATACACTGTCAGCATTTAGCATTGCACAAGCAGTGCTGGTGAACTACTTGTGCAATGCTACCCACTGCAGATTCGCGGCCAATCGGCCGCTAGCACGGGGTGTAAATCAACCCGATCGTATCCGATCGGGTTAATTGCTGTCCGCCACTCAGAGGCGGCAGACCAGTTAAGGAGCAGCAGTCTTAAGACCGCTGCCTCTTAACTGCTCTTTCCGGCGAGCCTGAAAGCTCAACCGGAAACAGATGTATTAGGCACCATACGGTGCTTAATAATTCGACCCCAGAGTAATAATATTATGTTATATTGATATTATACCAGAATTTATGGACAATTACCCAAAACATATCTGCTGGTATTGGACCTTGATCTGTGACTTCATGTCTTATTACCTATCCATGACCTTGGAATCAGATTTTACTGTTCTTATAAAACAAACTCTTGCTTATTATACTCTTCATTTTTGTAATGTTGATAATATTTCTGACCGGTAAACAGCTTAGTTATATACAGCAGGGTAGGCCTAAAGATATCTGGCACCCTAGTTGAGACTTTCATATTTAAAATGTATCTGCTCTATAGGATACTATTATGATTCATAATAAGATGTGATAAGGGTGAAAGGGTTGCCCAGCATTGGTGCACTTTATTGTGGGTAGCCCTGCAGTGATGCACATCAATGGGAGTTTGCCCATCATTGATCCCCAGGGTTTGGAGTGAAGGGATGCCTTGCAATGATTCTGTGAATTTGGGGTTATCATGCATTGATGGCCAGGTTTGGGGGTGAGGGTGTAGCCTGCATTAGTGCATGGGTATTGTGGGGTTGCACACTCACCTCCTTGTCTCATGCCCTTGCCTGGTCTAGCACTCAGTACACACAAAGCCAAGTGTTCTTACACTCAAAGGCCAGGGTCTTCTTGCTATTCAGATTAGGGAGATACAAAAGAAGGAGAAGGGATGAGAAGTGTGTCAAATCTTTTTATGCACAGAAAGAGCTTGTTTGAGGCAGATAGTGTCCCCTCTGTACTCCCTGAGACTTCAGAGTGTGCATGGTTCTAGCACTGGGCATCCAGTTCCACTGCACCAGCTGTAGTTCTGCTCCTTGTTGAATGTGCCCCATAGGTCCCAGGTTATAATACAGTTGTTTTATTTAAAATTACCTTATTTATTTCATAACATACTGTAAAAAGTGAATAAAAAAATATTTCGTGCTTTCTATGACTTAGACTAAGTGAAATATTTATAAAGTGCGAGCGAACATGATACGATGTAGCGTATTATGTCCGCTGTACATCGATAAATGTCGATGGCATACGCTGTCAGCATTTATCATTGCACAAGCAGTTCACCAGAACTGCTTGTGCAATACCGCCTCCTGCAGATTTGTGGCCAGGGGGTGTCAATCATCCCAATCGTATTCAATTGTGTTGATTTCTGTCCGCCGCCTCAGAGCAGGTGGACAAGTTATGGAGCAGCGGTCTTTAGGCTCACCAGAAACAAGGGGCATCAAGCTCCATTCGGAGCTTGATAATTCGGCACCTAAGAGCTCATCTCATCTTAGATATACACTGCGCTTAGCACCTATAAGTCAAGAAATAGCAAAGCTATGCAGTAAATGTTTTTGTGTTTTTTTTCAAAGAAGATGAGTTTGAATTATTTTACTATTAATCAGTAGCTGAACCATGTCAGATCTCTAAGCACTAAATATAAAGCTTATAGTCTACAATCTTTGTATTAACTGAATGTGGTCCCCTTCCACACTACTTGCTGAGCTATGCAGTGCAAACAGCACGATCCGCCTTTTGATAGATTCATCAATGAGACAAAAGAGATGCTTCCTAAAAAGAATTTCACTGCTCTACTAACCTTTCCTCCAGTTGACTTCTTTTTATCGAAGATTCACAATCATTTATGCTAACTAAGAAATGTTGTAATGTTCTGGAATCAGCCGCTCTAGACCGTAATAAAATCAATAACGATTGACTTTCTTGAGGACATTTATTCTATTATTAAGTTTTTCAGTAGCGCATTAAGATAATTAGTGTTTAAAACTTGTTGAAACAGCTATTAAAGTAATAATGTTTTTTGTGGCTTGGGAAAATAAAAAAGAGAACATGCTCTTCTAACATTTTTATTTCTTAGATTGTAATTTTTAATTTGCAGGACCATTAAGTATGACTAAACCAATTCTAAAAATGAAAATGCATTGTTGTTTACAGGGTGACTGTTAAAAGAATATTAAAGTCATTGTGTGTGTCTGTATGAGTGTACGCATGCACAGAGATTATAGACACATATATACAGTATATATATATGTTTATACATAGTACATATAGACAAATACGAACTGCATTGTAAAAATAATCTGCATATAAAATAAATGTTTTTAAAGCATTTAAAACTGGCATTTTGAAGTCATATCATAGCTTCCTTGCTGTTGCCAATTAGGGGCAGATATAAATTATTCCTGCAGTAAAAGGTGCCATAGGATCCCACGTAGAAGCCTCTGAGGAAAATTAGAATTGCATCAGTTATTTTAAAACCATATATCCTTTTTGAGTTTACCATTATTGAATATTTGTCATTAATGCTCATTTGTGTGATTTAAGAGCATAGAACTGTGTGTTGTATGTGGAATTACATAATGCATAATTAAACCAATGTGGGATTACATACTATTCTATAGAGGTGTATGGGGAAAAAGTAAGGTATGAGTATAAAACTAGTTAGGGGTTACTGAATGTTGTCTTGGGCTCTAGCCCCTTTTTTAACCTTATAAAACAGTTTTTTTTTTACATTCATTCTGAAAATAATAAAATTATTGGAATTGATATTAATTAAAGGGACAGTCTAGGCCAAAATAAACTTTCATGATTCAGATAGAGCATGTAATTCTAAACAATTTTCCAATTTACTTTTATCATCAATTTTGCTTTGTTCTCTTGGTATTCTTAGTTGAAAGCTTAACCTAGGAGGTTCATATGCTAATTTCTTAGACCTTGAAGCCCACCTCTTTCAGATTGCATTTTAACAGTTTTTCACCACTAGAGGGTGTTAGTTCACGTATTTCATATAGATAACACTGTGCTTGTGCACGAGAAGTTATATGGGAGCAGGCACTGATTGGCTAGACTGCAAGTCTGTCAAAAGAACTGAAAAAAGGGGCAGTTTGCAGAGGCTTAGATACAAGATAATCACAGAGGTTAAAAGTATATTATTATAAATGTGTTAGTTGTACAAAACTGGGGAATGGGTAATAAAGGGATTATCTATCTTTTAAAACAATAAAAATTCTGGTGTACACTGTCCCTTTAATATTCTTAATACTACTTTAATTAGAGTATGATTTATTTTATTTTCTATTTATTTATTTTTATTCTTTATTATTATGTCCATTTTTTTATGATTAGGTCCTTTGTTTATCATATTAAAATCAAAAACATCACACCTACCTCTGTATTTATCTTTTCACAGCAGTCAAATCTACTATAGCCAAATTCTGAAAAAAAGGAGTCTGCCAAACACCATGGCCTACATCTACTCTATGGAAAAGGACATATTTTACTCACTTAACAAATCTGACCTCTTTGAACTAGTCTGGGCTGACTGAAAGGTTAATTTCAACACCCTTTGGATGCCTAATGTGCTCGCCAATGACTAACCCAGCTCATACAGATGATCCTAGCTTTACCCCCCTTGCTCTCAAGTCAATCCATTACGCCCCTCCTATACTCCGATGTGAACCCCCCTCCCCATCCTCCCCATTTCCTACCCATCTTCTCTCCCCTTGACTACACTCCGTGCATTCCCTACGCCCCCTCTTTCTTACTATCACTATTCCATGTTTGAGTTAATTTTATGTGCTGCAAAACTTTATTTATCGATTAAAAACTTTAAAATAAGGGGGGCGTGTCTTAGCAGCGATCCTAGTCGGTCGCACACTCCTAGAGCTCCAGTGGAAATTCTAAAAGTCTGCTGATTTTGGGAGACCTACTACAGCAAAACTTATCTTCATTGATCACTACTGGGCTCCTGTACATAGTAGTGCATTGTACATCTTTTCTATGACTGTATTTTTGATACTGGAGTAAGGAATTAGACAGAAGAGGCCTAGAGCGGCGGCTCACAATAGGCAACGCTACCCCCCTTGGAAATCCGAGGTATTCTGCCAATACCAAACATATTGGAACAGACCCTATTTATATCGCTCTTTTGCAAGAAGGGACGAGGACGCTAAGAAGCTAAGCAAAGGGAATCGGAGCAATAAGTCATCACACTACAGCAAATATGGCCGCCGCAGGGAAAGCAGTCCCACAAAACAACTTAAACACCTGCATGGCCAGATTTGAAGACTGGTGTCAACACCTTATAGATAACGCTCCTTATGACTACCTACTGAATCGCTTGTCTACCGCAGGCAAGGCGGCTACAACTAGTAAAGATATGATGGTAACAAAACCAGACTCAAATTCTTGGCAGGGGAATCTCAAGCACTCTGAGTCTCTTTCTGGACTATCACTTACACCACAATACGGCAGGACAGGACCGGGGACTCTGCATAACCTTCCGAGTGAAGCCCCGGACCCAAGATACTCTCTAAAAACAAGGCCAGCATCTAAGATTCTTCTTGGCACTCTGAGAAGCGGTCCGCAGACGGGAGTACATTTACCGCTACGCATGGTCGAATGAGGTTTGTGGGGGGCCCCCAGGACACCACAGTGACAAATCAGGCACATTCCCTAACCGAGGTAACCGCTTCAGGGAACAACTATAATGAAGCCGATCCACAGCCAGAGGTCTGCCGTAAACATCTCGATTTCACAAGACTGCCGAATTTCCATGAGGGGACTTCTAAAGAGACTGGTCTGAGCTCTCAATTGACCCCACGCCACCACCATAACATCTCTCAAAGAGACTTTTACATAGTAGGTGGGCCCCTCTCGAAGACAAAATCATGGGGTTAATACTTTAGAGTAAATGTATTATGCTATAACCGCCATTAACTCCATTACAATGGCAAAAATACTGTTTGAAAATTCACAAAAGTTATGCTGTTTTGGACTCGATATCTTTAGGCTAGTTCATTTAAGTTAATGCATCAATATAGCATTTTCATATTATACTTGTCAATAATATTGCTAGTTATACTTATATATAAACGTTGCCATAATTATCACTTCATATAAACGTTATCTATATAAAAGTTACACCCTGGGAGGGAAACAGGCTGGTAGTTGCCCATGGGTTCGTTTGCATTGAATAAGTGACTTATACCCATATACTGCCCTAATATAAGCAAGTTTAACTTATACTTCAGAGTATTGCTGCCCCTCTTTCATAAATGCCCAGTAACATGCTGCGCTTCTCCACGTGGCTGGCGGCCATGGCTGCGGGAGTAGACAGGAAAAAAAAAACAGGGGAAGAGGGATTGTTTACATTTATCAGAAAACTGCCCGCATATGTATAAACCTCCTAGGGAATTCAAATACTTATCCTACTCATTACTACTTAGCCCTATAGCCTATATTGCTCAGTACAGTACCCTGCCCCTGTACTTGTTCCGAAAGTGATTCTCTAATCCCTTAGCTTAGTTTATATTTATTTATATGTTACCTTATCTTGCCCCTATATCACTATACCCTTTTTAATACATCATATCCCCTCTTCCCACACAAAATATGTTTGAGCAAGGGGCCACATATATTAGTTATGCATTTAAGTTAAAAGGTTTGGTTTTGGTTCTCTAAATATAAATTTCATAATACTCAACTTACATAGACTTGTTATGTTTCTATTTTTCAATATCCCTATACATCTTTTCTATTATGCATCTATGATCCATGAGTGGCCTGATTTGTTGCTAATTGGGATAAAAAAAAAAAAGGATTGTAACCTTAGAAGTATATCTCATGAATATTGCTTGTATTTTTCTTTTGTTTTTCTTTATGACTGTATAGTAATTGTATCACGCAATTCCTCAATAAAAACTTTTAAACAAACAAAAAAAAAACCTTTAAAATAAAAAGTCTAATGCAGATCTTGGTCAAAGTAAATAGCAAATATTAAAACAATCAATAAACAATAAACAGTTAATATCTTGAAGAGACTAAGGCCCCGATATTCAAAACAGACAGACCGACGGGAAATTCCCTTTTTGGGTTTGCCACGCTCGAGGTCCATCGGTCTTTTGATCTATTCTAAAAAAAGTGGACTGAACCTTGATGTGTCTCCCATAGAATATAATAGCTTCAGCAAAAGTCCACTGACATTGCTACTGAGCTGCAATGTAGGCAACGGGGGGGGGGGGGGGGGGGGCTGTATTCAAAGCATGTTTACACACTATAGACTGTGCATTCATTAAAATAAAAAAAGTTATCTGTGTAGTAACACCTCAAATTAAACATATATTGTAAATTCAGTTACACTGTACATTCAATAGATTTGTCATACTGGGAAATATCGCCAGTGAAGAGCATGAGAGACTGATATGGCTGAAAGGGATACCTAAGATGGAGGACAGTGCTTTGAATACTAGAAACCCACTGCAATGCTTCCCATTAAAATACAGGTTACTTCCATTGAACACCCAGTAAACTCCCATGTCTTGTCTGTGATTGATTTTGTTAATAAAGATTAAAATAAAACACTTCCTAATAAAACTATAGGAGCTGGGGATTATACAGTATAATGTTAGAAAATGTATGTAAACTATAAACGTGATTGTACTAATCTTCTATAGTGTCCTTAGGTGTGTATTTTTTTACTTATTTTAAGATAGTGATTGGGCATTCTCAATATTCATATTTACATTATATTGAAAACGCGCATTCGCGATTGCAATATTTATATTTCACAATATTGCGATTGTGTTTTTGCGTTTGTAATATTCTTATTATATAATATTGCGATCGGGATTGTGCAATCATGTTTTACTTATAATATTGTGATCATACTGTAGAAAACGTGTTCTATTTTACTATTAATATTTATCTATTGATATAGATATATATTATTATAGAACACTGAATGAGGAAAAACCAGAGGACCCTCCTTAATTCTTATCAGACACAGGTAGTTCCTCTTTGCTCATAGTGCAAGGGGAGAATTTTATGGAGTTCATGTCTTGGTGTGAGAGGTATAGTCAGGTATTAGTGGCCATGAGAAGGCCATCAATAAACAAGTTTGTATACCCTTCACAGAGCTCTCCAGTGGCTCAAAGATAAAGTAAATGGCTGCAAACCAGGAGTCCCAGGTTTAATCCTGGGCACAAGTGCGACAATAGAACTATGATAAACTAACTTTATTTTGACTAATTAATATACTGTTTTTAAACAACTGGCAGAAAATAGTTGCAATAAAATGTTAATAATGTGATTCTGTGGAAAGGGAACAAAAAGCTGCTGGCAAGCCAAAACTTTCTTTGCTGTCATGGTCATATCACATACATCTCCTACTTGTTTAATTCATGTGTGCGTTACTTTCCCTTTAAATCAGGGAACCCTCCTCCAAACATCCGTATAAAATCTCGTCTCTCACTGTGCTTACTGCTTGGTATTGCAGTTTGCTGCCTAATGCAGTTGTTCCTGAGCCGTTTATCCATTAAATATCCTAAACGAACCTTACTGGAAGTCTGCTTGAGCACTCTTCAACTTTATTCTGCTGACAAGTTAGTCTACAAGACGCTCCTAACAACTCTCCTTCTACGCCACGAACTAAAGGCTTATCCAGCCAGTTTATTACTAGCCGTTCACCGGAGTTACAATTGCGGTGACGTCACACGCTTAGTTCCGTACCCACTGAGGATCACAGCTGACAGCTGCTACGAAGTTACAGTTTCCGAAGGTAATGCTTTCACACGGCTACAAACCTTCCTTCTGATACATAGTGGTGAACCTCCTTGATAGTAAGTTTGTTATTTTCCTAAATCCTTAGTAAGTTGGTTATAATCCTTAAACCTTCCTAGAAATTACTTACCGGTTATCTGAATTACTCTGTCTGTAACTTTACTTTAGTCTGATGTGTGCAACGTTACACCTCATAAGTAATTATACTTTTGTCATGATAAACTTATGTGTATACACAACTAACTGTTGGTTATTCAAGTAAAAAATACTGCTGTATTATTTAGTGAGTCTTCACATGTGGGCTATCTTACTTATGACAACCAGCTAGTAAATGCTTTCTGATTACTGGGGGTTTAGCATTACTCTGTAGAGTGACTGATGTTTAATCCCAGAAGTCAAATCGCTACAACAAAATCTTTCATAATATTCATCCCAGCAGTTGAGGTTCAAAACCTACACTTTCCTTATGTTACAGACAAGCAACTAAGGCGTGACAGATGCAGACTGACAGTTTGGTTCAGTGTTGCTTTTGGGTATCATCACATTGTTTAACCTAGACTGTTTCTGTTGAGATGAGACTAGGCTAAAAATCTTGTACAAAGTGTTTGTTACCTGATGAGATGGAGTTCCCCCTGTGTGTGTTATCTTCTTCCTTGCAAGTGTACCGCATCTTTAGCAACTAACAAGCCATTAACAATTGAAGCTAAGTATTGCCTGTTGTACAATCCTTGCTTTGTGCCAATGGGGCTATGTGTCATGCACTTTTGCCTAATGAATGTCATAAGTTTAATAAATTGTATTATTTGAGGTCCAAAATGCACCATTTTAACCACTAACACCGGCATCTTCCTGAATGCAAACGTCAATGAGTACATTTTCATCTTAGGAATTCAACTCATTCTCAGCTTCACACATTTTCCCCATTAATTAACTTTAAAAGGAAAGTTCTCACAGATATAGGTCTACCTTAGCAAGATGAAAGATTTAAGGGCTTTAAGGAACTTTTTTCCATTAAAAAATACATTTGATGTGTTTAAAACAGAGGTTTGTGTACCAGGGATACAACTTGTTATCAATGTAGTTAAAGGGTCATGAACCCTATTCCTAAATCTAATTTGCTTCATACTCTTTATTTCCTCAGTAGCTGCAGATTGATGGCTGCACATAGATGCCTCGTTTGATTGACTTACCCATGTGTATTACTATTTTGTTCAACTAAGGATATCTGAAGAATTAAGCAAAATAAATAATAGAAGTAAACTGAAATGTTGTTTAAAATTGTGTTCTCTATCTGAATCATGAAAGAACATTTTTGTTTCCATATCCCCAGAATTTACCAAAAGGTCCAACTGAGTTTGGACTAAAAAAAAAAAGACTGTAATTCTGACTCATGAATGGGTTTCCTCAGATATTAAAAAAGAAATAGTAGTAATACAATTTCTGACTGTGAGAAATCTTTTAAAGCAGTTGCTCAGCAACAGTGCTAATGCACCCAAGAGTGTTTCATGTTTGCAAATAACCTGTGTGTGTGGTAATATTCATAAGATCCTAATCACACTATTTATATTTCACTGCTGAGTGACCAGAAATGATTTGCTTCTAAGCCCCTTACTGGTGATAAAATATATTACTTCAATAAACTGTTTCAATATTATCACAGTTAGAATAATTTATTAGCAACTGGGGCGCCATCATAAACACCAAACAGACTGAAACTAACCTTAATACCTGAGAATCATATTGCACCAGAAATAATTGATAAAGAAAAATAGTTACAACAGAGTCTGCATATTATGAAGTTTCTTTATTAAACATGAGCCAATTTAAAATATAGCTAGGCTTCGGAAAACAGTGAATATGTGCATACTTATTTAAATTAATAAGTATTAAATTTACTGTTATATGCATAAAATGGTTTCATATTTTTTATAGTATCAACATTCTTGGCAATTTTTGAAAAAAAAACAAGAAATAAACATGAATTTCTCATAGCTTAAGAACCAATTAGACAGCTTTAATTTAACCTGTGTTTGAAAAAAATCTCATGATTTTAATATTCCTGGCCTTAACCCCTTAGTGACCGAGGACGTGCAGGGTACGTCCGAAAAAAAAGGCAGTTAACGCCTGACGACGTACCCTGCACGTCCTCGGCTAAAGTGAGTGCTGGAAGCGATCAAGATCGCTTCCAGACACTATTACAGTACCGCAGAGATGCCTCGATGTCTAGGCATCCCTGCAGTGCTGTTCCGGAGTGCCGGGACCGGATTGATCACTCCCCCTTGAGTGATCACTTCCGGTTTTGCTCCACGTGGAGCCCGGCAGTGCAGCAGAGCATCGGAAGCGATCGGACACGCTTCCGATGCTCTGCTAGTGTGCTAAGTGCCTCGGTGGGTCGAGGCACTTAGTTAGTATATAAATTAAATTAAAAATAGGGAAAAAAAAAAACGGGTAATAAAATATAAAAGCCCCTATATAGCCCCCCCCTCCCCCATGAGGCTTCCAAAATGGCGATGCCCAGTGCATCATGGGGCCTCTGGGGGTGTCCCTAGCCTGCCTCATCATAGGGGCAAGCTAGGGTCACCCAATCTGAGCCTTCCCACAAAAAAAAAAAATAATAATAAAATCTCCCATTTGTCTGATCAGGTCAATATTTGTAAATATTGACTCTGATCAGTGTGGATCTCCCTCCCTCTACTCACTTGCTATTTTGTTGGAGAGAGAGAGAGACCTGTATTTTAGCAGAGAGAGATTTATTTCTTTTATTTGTTAAAAAATTTAAAATCCAAAGGCTCTTTTCAGAGCCATTAACCCCTAGCTTGCCAGTGATCACTATAAATCACTGGCAGTAGCACAGCTGCACTTTTTTTTTGCTGTCTGTGCATTTTTTTAGAGGTTAATTTTTGTTGTTGTATTTTTTTTAAAAAACCCAAAGGCTCCTTTCAGAGCCATTTAGCTAATTTAATTTAAAGACTATTTAACCCCTAGCTTGCCAGTGATCGCTATACATCACTGGCATTAGCATAGCTGTACTTTTTTGCTGTCTGTGCATTTTTTAGGGGTTAATTTTTGTTGTTGTAATTTTTTAAAAACCCAAACGCTCCTTTCAGAGCCATTTAGCTAATTTAATTTAAATAGTATTTAACCCCTAGCTTGCCAGTGATCGCTATAAATCACTGGCAATAGCATAGCTGTACTTTTTTGCTGTCTGTGCATTTTTTTAGGGGTTAATTTTTGTTGTTGTAATTTTTTAAAAACCCAAAGGCTCATTTCAGAGCCATTTAGCTAATTTAATTTAATTTAAAGAGTATTTAACCCCTAGCTTGCCAGTGATCGCTATAAATCACTGGCATTAGCATAGCTGTACTTTTTTGCTGTCTGCAGTTTTTTAGGGCTTAATTTTTGTTGTTGTAATTTTTTAAAAACCCAAAGGCTCCTTTCAGAGCCATTTAGCTAATTTAATTTAATTTAAAGAGTATTTAACCCCTAGCTTACCAGTGATCGCTATAAATCACTGGCATTAGCATAGCTGTACTTTTTTGCTGTCTGTGCATTTTTTTAGGGGTTAATTTTTGTTGTTGTAATTTTTTAAAAACCCAAAGGCTCCTTTCAGAGCCATTTAGTTAATTTAATTTAATTTTAAAGAGTAGCTTGCCAGTGATCGCTATAAATCACTGGCATTAGCATAGCTGTACTTTTTTTTAAAAAACCCAAAGGCCATTTAGTTAATTAATTAATTTTGGTTTTCTGTGACAGATACAATAATGTCAAAGAAAATATATAGTGCTGAGGAGGCGTATGCCATCCTTGCGTCAGAGTCAGATGCCTCTATGTCTGACTCAGACCCCAATTTTGACCCTGCCATATGCTCAGATACATCATTAGATGCAGTCTCAACTGATAGTGATGTATCTGTGGCTGCTAGCCCCCCTGCTAGAAGGAGGCGTGTTGCTGCCATTGCCGCTGAAGAGTGGGTAACGCCTCATCTCCAGAGGCCAGATATCCCACCCTTCACAGCAAATGCTGGCATAAATATAGATGTGGCAGGTTTTAGCCCCCAACAGTTTCTGGAGGTGTTTCTGGGTGATGATGTATTGGGGAACATTGTCGCCCAAACTAATTTATATGCCCATCAGTACCGTGCTGCAAAGCCTGAAACATATTTGGCAAAGCAGCAATGGGCCCCCATCAATGTGCCAGAATTTAAAAAATTCTGGGCATTGACTATGCTGATGGGCATCATAAAGAAGCCCTCCGTTCGCTCCTACTGGAGCAGTAGCCCCATCTGCTCTACCCCCATTTTCTCCCAGAGTATGTCGAGGCAGAGGTATGAAATGATTCTTCATTTCATGCACTTCAGCGACAACAGCCTGTGCCCCCCTAGGGAGCATCCCCAATTTGACAGGCTGTATAAAATCCGCCCCCTGATTACCCACTTTTCTGCCAGGTTTGCAGAGGCTTATACACCTGGAAGGAATATATGCGTTGATGAATCCCTGATGAAGTATAAGGGAAGGCTGGGATTCAAGCAGTATATTCCTTCCAAGCGCTCCAGGTATGGGGTAAAGGTGTATAAGCTCTGTGAGAGCGAGACTGGGTATACTCAGGCCTTCCGGGTGTATGAGGGAAAGGATAGCCACCTTGACCCTCCAGGTTGCCCAGAACATATGGGAACCACTGGCAAGATTGTCTGGGACCTGATATTACCCCTAATGAACAAAGGGTATCACTTGTACTTAGACAATTTTTATACAAGTGTCCTTTTGTTCAAGCTACTGTATTGCTTTGATACAGTAGCTTGCGGTACTATTAAAAAGAACCGCACAGGTTTCCCAGGACAACTTGTACGCACCCGGCTACGAAGGGGGGAGACCTCAGCTCTGCTCCAAGAGGAGCTGTTGGCACTTAAGTACAGAGACAAGAAGGATGTATACCTTCTTACCACCATCCACACAGAGAGGATGGTGGCGGTCTCTGTACGTGGCAGAGCTGAGATCATAAGGAAGCCAGTGTGCATCAAGTCTTATAACCGGCATATGGGTGGGGTTGATTTGGCAGATCAGCTGCTGCAGCCCTACCTAATTATGCGGAAGACAAGGGCCTGGTACAAAAAGGTTGCAATTTACCTAATGCAGATTGCAACCCACAACGCTTTTTTGTTGTTCAAAAAAGCAAACCCCGGAATGAAACAGACTTTTTTACAATTTCAGCTCCAGATCATTTCGGGGATTTTGTACCATGATGCACCTGCTCCCCGGGCGGTGATGGGAGAGAGCAGAGTTGGGGCTACTCATTTTATTTTTAAAATCCCCCCCCTACTGCCGCAAAGCAGAGACCACAAAAAAAATGCAGAGTCTGTACCAAGAGGGGGCAGAGAAGGGACACTGTATATCACTGTCCTGATTGCCCTGGACAGCCTGGACTCTGCATTGGGGACTGCTTCAAGCGGTACCATACAATGGTCAATTTTTAAAAAATAAATACATTTGCTGTTATTTTTTTTTGTTATGTTTACTGTTAAATTTTTTGTTGTTATTTTTTTACTTTTAATGTGCCAGATTTTTACATTTCACTAATATATTTTTTTTTTCTAAAATGGGGCTGTTCTTTTTTTTTTTTTTTTTACAAAAACCCCTGTCAAACCTATGCATGGGGGACATAGGTGTTCTCAAGGTGCCTTGCAGAAAACAACCTGTAGTATTTTTTTTGCACTAACTTACAACAGTCTCTCCTAAATCATAGTCAAAAAGCAATGTGTGTGTAAAAATGAAAATTGAAAAATTGCCACCATACACTTTCTCCAATTTTTTTGGCTAAAACGGTTGCTTCAAAGGCATCAAAGCACACCATATACAATACCTTGGGGTGTCAACATTTCAAAAATATACACTTTCATGGCAATAAATAAAAGTGGGGTTTACAATAGGCCCCAAACTAAAGATAGGCCTATCAGAAGAAATACTCTCACTTAATAACTAAAATCACAAGTCATAAAATTGTAACATAACCTTCCCAAAATCCTGGCAAACGTATGCATGGGGGGCATAGGTGTACTCAGGGTGCCTAGCAGAAAACAACCTGAAGTATTTTTTTGCACTAACTTACAACAGTCTCTCCTAAATCATAGTCAAAAAGCAATGTAAGTGTAAAAATGAAAATTGAAAAAATGCCACCATACACTTTCTCCAATTTTTTTGGCTAAAACAGTTACTTCAAATGCATCAAAGCACACCATATACAATACCTTGGGGTGTCAACATTTCAAAAATATGCACATTCATGGAAATAAATAAATTGGGGTATGTTAAAATACCCCCAAAAAGACAATAGGCAAAGAAAATATGTTAAATAAAAAAAAAATCACAAACGCATGTTGGACATTTGGCATTACACCCCCCGAACAAGCAAAGAAACTTATGCATAGGTGGTATCACTGTACTCAGGAGATGTTGGTGAACACATATTGGGGTCTTCTTTGGCAGTAACACATAACAGGAGCTGAGAATTCATGTCTAAAGTTCAATGTGTGTGAAAAATAACACACAAAAAATGACTGCCCAATAGTTTGACAAAGACTGGTGGTTGAATTAGTGCATGGAAAGTATTAAAATACCAGCATTTGAAATACCCTAGGGTGTCTACTTTTCAAAAATATATGGTTTGATGGGGGTAAATTACATTGGCCGGCTTCAGAAATGTCCTACATAGGACATGGGTGCATGGGATGTGAAAATTCCAAGTTGAAAAACTGGAATGCGCCCCCTAAAAATAAGGCCTTTTAGCCCCCAGAGAACCCAACACACCTATACATAGGTGGTATCACTGTACTCGGGAGATGTTGTTGAATACATATTGAGGTGTTTTCTGGCAGTAACACATAACAGGGACTGAGAATATATGCCTAAAGTACAATGTGTGTGAAAAATAACACAAAAAAATGACTACCCAAAAGTTTGACAAAGACTAGTGGTTGAAATAGTGCATGGAAAGTGTTAAAATAACAGCATTTTAAATACCCTAGGGTGTCTACTTTTCAAAAATATATGTTTTGATGGGGGTAATTTACATTGCCCGGCTTCAGAAATGTCCCAAATAGGACATGGGTGCATGATGACAGATATGAAAATTCCAAGTTGAAAAACTGGAATGCGCCCCCTAAAAATAAGGCCTTTTAGCCCCCAGAGAACCCAACACACCTATACATGGGTGGTATCACTGTACTCTGGAGATGTTGTTGAATACATATTGAGTTTTTTTTGGCAGTAACACATAACAGGGACTGAGAATATATGCCTAAAGTACAATGTGTGTGAAAAATAATGCAAAAAAATGACTACCTAAAAGTTTGACAAAGACTAGTGGTTGAATTAGTGCATGGAAAGTGTTAAAATACCAGCATTTGAAATACCCTAGGGTGTCTACTTTTCAAAAATATATGGTTTGATGGGAGTAATTTACATTGCCCGGCTTCAGAAATGTCCCAAATAGGACATGGGTGCATGATGACAGATATGAAAATTCCAAGTTGAAAAACTGGAATGCGCCCCCTAAAAATAAGGCCTTTTAGCCCCCAGAGAACCCAACACACCTATACATGGGTGGTATCACTGTACTCAGGAGATGTTGTTGAATACATATTGAGTTTTTTTTTGGCAGTAACACATAACAGGGACTGAGAATATATGCCTAAAGTACAATGTGTGTGAAAAATAACACACCAAAATGACTACCCAAAAGTTTGACAAAGACTGGTGGTTGAATTAGTGCATGCAAAGTGTTAAAATACCAGCATTTGAAATACCCTAGGGTGTCTACTTTTCAAAAATATATGGTTTGATGGGGGTAATTTACATTGCCCGGCTTCAGAAATGTCCCAAATAGGACATGGGTGCATGATGACAGATATGAAAATTCCAAGTTGAAAAACTGGAATGCGCCCCCTAAAAATAAGGCCTTTTAGCCCCCAGAGAACCCAACACACCTATACATGGGTGGTATCACTGTACTCGGGAGATGTTGTTGAATACATATTGAGTTTTTTTTTGGCAGTAACACATAACAGGGACTGAGAATATATGCCTAAAGTACAATGTGTGTGAAAAATATCACAAAAAATGACTACCTAAAAGTTTGACAAAGACTTGTGGTTGAATTAGTACATGGAAAGTGTTAAAATACCAGCATTTGAAATACCCTAGGGTGTCTACTTTTCAAAAATATATGGTTTGATGGGGGTAATTTACATTGCCCGGCTTCAGAAATGTCCCAAATAGGACATGGGTGCATGATGACAGATATGAAAATTCCAAGTTGAAAAACTGGAATGCGCCCCCTAAAAATAAGGCCTTTTAGCCCCCAGAGAACCCAACACACCTATACATGGGTGGTATCACTGTACTCAGGAGATGTTGTTGAATACATATTGAGGTGTTTTTGGTCAGTAACATATAACAGGAACTGAGAATCCATGCCTAAAGTACAATGCGTGTGAAAAATAACACACCAAAATGACTACCCAAAAGTTTGACAAAGACTGGTGGTTGAATTAGTGCATGCAAAGTGTTAAAATACCAGCATTTGAAATACCCTAGGGTGTCTACTTTTTAAAAATATATGGTTTAATGGGGGTAATTTGCATTGTCCGGCTTCAGAAATGTCCCAAATAGGACATGGGTGCAAGTTAAAAAACTGGAATGCGCCCCCTAAAAATAAGGCCTTTTAGCCCCCAGAGAACCCAACAGACCTATACATGGGTGGTATCACTGTACTCAGGAGATGCTGCTGAAGACATATTGGGGTGTTATTTGGCAGTAACCCTTAACGTTCTCAGTAAATGTATTCTTGAATTGCTATTTTGTCAAAAAATCACCACTTTTTTTTCAAACTTTGGCATAGATTGGTGGTAAAATAGTTGCATGGAAAGAGTCAAAATACCCCATGTTTAATACCTTAGGTTGTGTTCTTTTAAAAAATATATATATGTGAAGGGTTAATCAGGGATTCCTGACAGATATCAGTGTTCCAATGTAACTATCGCTAATTTTTTTAAAAAAAATTTGGAAATAGCAAAGTGGTACTTGTACTTATTGCCCAAAAACTTGCAAAAAAAAGCAAAGAACATGTAAACATTGAGTATTTCTAAACTCAGGACAAAATTTAGAAACTATTTAGCATGGGAGTTTTTTGGTAGTTGTTTAAGTGTAGGAGATTTTGAGGGTCAAAGTTAGAAAAAGTGTGTTTTTTTCAATTTTTTCCTCATATTTTATAAATTTTTTATAGTAAATTATAAGATATGATGAAAATAATGGTATCTTTAGAAAGTCCATTTAATGGCAAGAAAAACGGTATATAATATGTGTGGGTACAGTAAATGAATAAGAGGAAAATTACAGCTAAACACAAACACAGCAGAAATGTAAAAATAGCCTTGGTCCCAAACGGACAGAAAATGGAAAAGTGCTGCGGTCATTAAGGGGTTAAAGGGACACTGAACCCACATTTTTTTATTTTGTGATTCAGATAGAGCATGCAATTTTAATCAACTTTCTAATTTACTCCTATTATCAAATTTTCTTCATTCTCTTGGTATTTTTATTTGAAAAGCAAGAATGTAAATGTATATGCCGGCCCATTTTTGATAAACAACCTGGGTTGTTCTTGCTGATTGGTGGATAAATTCACCCACCAATAAACAAGTGCTGTCCAGGGTACTGAACCAAAAAGTGTCTGTCTCCTTAGATTAGATGCCTTCTTTTTCAAATAAAGATAGCAAGAGAATGAAGAAAAAATGATAATAGGAGTAAATTAGAAAGTTGCTTAAAAGTGCATGCTCTATCTGAGTCACGAAAGAAAAAAATTTGGGTTCAGTGTCCCTTTAAAGATTTTTTGGAATTTGCTAGGCCAGTAATAACCTTTTTTAAAACAACAACATATGTTTCTTAATAAACTAGAAACTGACCAACTGAAAAAAAAACAACAACAAAAAAAAAAAAACAGGGATCTAAACAGCTAATAGAAATACCCTGGCTCCAAATTCTTGGTGTTATTATTATTTTTTTATTTTTATACAGAATTTGATCCAAACAAAAATCTTTATATCTAGCTATCCATCTATATAATTAAAAATAATGCAAATCAAATAGAAGCAATTTGTTAATTGTAAATAATGTATCAAAATAGTAAAATAGTAGATGAGGTTGAAAGAAGACAGATGTCCATTGCGTTCAATCTATAAAATTTCTACTTGATTTTAAATAAACTCCAATTGTATTACATTAATACAATTGAAAAGCCAACACTTTTAACACAATCAATCATATCCCTAAATTCTGTTTTTATGCATAAATATATGTAATTCACTACCTCCACAATTCGCTTGCTCTTACAGTGAAAACATCTCTTTTGCTCTAGCCTTAAATTGTGACCTCTTTTCACAAACTATTGCCTTGGAATAAACAGAGCACTGTATACGGGCCAATAATATATTTATATAACACTTCTCAAGTATCTTTTTTCTTGAGAAAACAGACTTAGATTGAATAACCTTTCCTCATAGACTAAATCTTCTATTCCCCTTATTTGTTCGGTAGCCCTTCTCTGAACTTTTTCTAATTCTGCAGTCTCCTTTATTAAAATTGGTCCCCAGAACTGCACTCCAGATTCAAGGTGAGGCCTTACCAAGGATTTATTCAGTGACAGAATTATGCTTTCCTCCGTTGCGTCAATGCCTATTTTAATTTATTCTAGTATCTTAATAGACTTCAAATCTGCTGCCCTGCATTGCACACTCATAAACTCCCTTATAATTCTTCTCAGTATCTTCCCTAAAACTGATTAATGTCAGACTTACTGTTCTATGGCTTACTGGATCAGCCCTGCTCCTCTTCTTAAAGTGGCCAGTCAAAATGTCTTTTCAATATAGCCTTTCAGTAGCTGTTCATCTCTACTGATGTGGGAATCAAAGGAAATTGAGAAGAAATTTGTAATTCTACTCAGCAATATAGGAGATGGCTAGTGGAATGAAAGGGAAAGTAGAAACAAAATGCATTAACAGAATAGTGTCCACATTCAAAAGCATCCATACTATTCTATTAAGAATTTTATACATCATCTACATTATGGCATGTAATCCGGCATCTAACAATACAAAGGAATAAACAAATATGGAAGGTTTTATATGAACATGGCAAATTGTTACTTATAGGGCATGAGAGAGTAAATAATAAACTGTATGGTACCTAGATGGTGATAAGTCGAAGAAGATGTTAGGATATCTGAGATCTGAACATGCTTGAAATGTCCCATAGAGGAATAAAATAAAATGGAATTGATTTTAAGTTTTGTGTGGCTAGGCACGTTAAAAGACAGAAATCTTTCATTTTGTTTATCAAAATCATAACTGGGTCATTAGCACCAATCAAGATTAGAGAAATAGGGGCTGAGTTATCAAAGTGCAAGCGGACATGATCCGCTGTAGCGGTCATGTCCACCGCACATTGATAAATGCCAACAGTATACGCATTTATCATTGCACATCAGTTGAAATGCTTGTGCAATGCCGCCCTCTGAACAGCTAGCAGGGGGTGCCAATCAACTCGATCGTATCCTCAGAGGTGGCAGACGAGTGAAGGAGCAGTGGTCTTAAGATCGCTGCTTCTTAACTCCTGTTTCCGGAGAGCCTGGATGCGGATGCATTCGGACCTTGATAAATTGGCCCCCCTGGTGATATATTCAGAAAGTTTTCCAGATAGTTTCAAGCGGACATGTGTATTTATTTCGGAACAAGTGCATATTCATAATGAAAATATGAATATTTGTTTGATTTTCATGAAACAAGTATCTAAACAAATGCACAAACTATTGTAAAGAAAATTATTAAATAAACGAAAAAGGATAGGAGGGAAGACCGATTATTTCGGGTATTAATTCTTTAACGGCCAATCTATCCCAATATGTGGACAAATTCCTACAGCCTTATGTAACTAATTTATCAACTTATTTGAGAGACTCCACTTCATTAATCCAGGAGTTAAGTAAGATTCATTGGCAGAATGATTTTCTTCTGGTAACCTGCGATGTAAATGCACTTTATACTAATATTACACATATTTTAAGAATAGACTCAACTAAATATTTTTTACATAATGATGCCAGTATGTCGATTAATCAAGCAGATTTTTTAATACAGTGTATTAGTTTTATTCTCAATAATAATTATTTTAATTTTAATGGTGAATATTTTTTACAAAGAAAAGGAACAGCGATGGGTACAAGGTTTGCGCCCAGTTATGCAAACCTCTTCATGGGTAGATTTGAACAAGACCACATTATTAATAGTGCATGGAGCGCAAACCTCGTACTCATCAAACGTTATATAGATGATCTATTCCTGATTTGGAGGGGAGGAGAAGATCTCCTAATTCAATTTATGGAAGATATAAATAATAATGGTTGGGGAATCACTTTTACTTATGATTTTAATGTTAGGGCTATAGATTTTTTAGACTTGACTATTGAGATTGTGGATAACAAAATTCAGACGAAAACATTTTTTAAGAAAGTAGATACAAACAACTATATACACTATAATAGTAGTCACTACGACCAATGGAAGCTGAATGTCCCTAAAGGACAGTTTCTAAGACTAAGGAAGAATTGCTCCTCAATAGATGATTACAAGAGTCAAGCAAATGTACTTAAAGAAAGATTCATAGAGAAAGGTTATAATGAGGAATTTATAACAGGAGCTATACAAGAGGTAGAGAAAATAGAAAGAAATACACTTATTCAGAAAAAAGTAAAAACACAATCCAATCCTAAAGATTTTGAAACTACATTTATAACTCAGTATAGTGCGGATTATAAACTAATCAAAAAAAGCATTCATAAACACTGGCACTTAGTGCAGAAAGATCCAGTTCTGAGTGAAATTACAGAAAATAAACCTAAGATAGTCTACAGAAAAGCAAAAACAGTAAAATCTATTTTAGCACCTAGCAAGTTTAAAAAAAGAAAAAGCTTTAATATAGATGTTCATGGACAGAAACTTGAAGGATTCTACCCCTGTCACCAATGCAAAGCCTGTAATTTTAGTAGTAAATGTAAAGTAATAGAAGCTAGCAATTCAGATGATAAGGTCAAAATTAGAGAAACTATTAGATGTTCGGATAGGAATGTTGTATACATGATACAGTGTCCGTGTAAGAAACAATATTTTGGACAGACGAGCAGGCCAGTAAGAGACAGGATAAGACAACATCTTTTAAATATTGAATGGGGCTATGAGGACCACTTACTTTCAAAGCATTTTAAAGACTTCCATGAACTAAAAACTGAAGGATTTTTATATTGGGGGGTTAAAAAGATTAAACTCCAAAGAGGAGGAAATATACTGAAACAGCTCCTATTTACTGAAGCTGAACTGATTTTTAATTTTGTTACTCTGACCCCAGGAGGGCTAAATGCAGAACTTGACCTTAATCCTTTTAACTAATATATTCATGAGTTAGTAATATTGTTTATCCTTATATTTATTATAATGCATTTAATATATATATTATACACATAATATTCTATGTTTTTATTTCTATATTTTTATATCTACATCAAATATCTATATTTAGATTCTATGAACATTTATTAAAACCTTCCTAATCAGTTTTTTAATCACTATTTTTTATCATTAATTTTAGAATCATCTATTTTTTATTCATCAGTTTGGTAATCTTTTATATACTTAGTCTCAAATCAAATTTTAATTATTTAATAAAAATCAAATTTTACTTATAAATAATTAGAGGAAATTTATTATTTTTTATTTTTATTTTTTGATTCTTCTTATGTATATGTGGATATATGTTTTTATAGGTGCATATATGGATATATTTTTGCGTATATATGTATTTTTTATACATGTCTTTTATATATATAACCTATGTGATCATCTGTGCAATACCCTTGTACTCTCATATACCGAATGCCAAGCAAATATTACTAATAGAAACTTTGTACTGCTGCTTAAATAGAGCATGTTACAATGGACACTATAGAGTTAAAAAGGTGTTACAAGATTCGAGCCTATAAAAGGAAGCATTAGACCACCTGTAAGTCATCTTGATAAAGGCACGCTGTGCTGAAACGAGTAGAATGACTTACAACCTATGAACCACTTGCTATCTGGATTGTCTGAGATTATCAGTGAACTATTTGAATTTGGTACATTTTTCAAGGATCCGGATTGGTCACTTAAGTCAGGTGACGAAGAACACGTACACGCTGACAGTGAAGACGCTGAAGCCACGCTTAGGAGTGAATCGATACTCGGCGTGTAGTGCCCGCAGCTGATCGCCCAGGGAAAGCATCTACACAGCACCGGAGCCGCTTACAGCCGCAAAGTCTGTTAGGTACGTGCAAGCTCTTACACTCAATACTGGAACATTTATTAGACTGACCGGTCAGCATTTGTTTAGTTTTTAGGAACTCATCAGCATTATAGGACACTTACTAAGTGACATTTGGCTATCCGAATTACACACTTGGACTACATATAACCTCTTTACCAATCATTACAATTGTTTGCTATATCGAATCAAACAGACATTTGCACAGACTTACTCTAAGGAAACAGACCTTGCTGGTTAATAATAAATCACCATCCAGTCCTTCACAAGCCCGCAGCAGTTTTCTTTACAATTAGAATTTTTAATATACATAACTTGGTTATTATAAATACCATCTTTTAGGATTTTATTATGTATGATTAGTTAATAGATGTGGCCATTTTTTGAATAAGTTTCATTTTTTGAATAAGTTTCATTTTTTGAATAAGTTTCATTTTTTGAATAAGTTTCATTTTTTGAATAAGTTAATATTTATTTTATTTTTATTTTTATATTTTACTTGATTGAATGCACTTGCCTCTTTGTGTGAATAAATATTTGAACTGAACTTTATTTATTATTATTATCTAGCAGTCCTATCAAATTATTTAATAGATTTTATGGTATTCTGATTTAATTAACTGGATCATTAATTCTAGTGATATTTTATGACCTCCTTTAAGAAGTGACACTTTTTAAGTAATACTACATATACTGGATACTTGCATATTTTATTCATAACTCAGCCTAGTGCGCCACTCCAATCCTTTTTCGTTTATTTAATAATTTCTAACTGTGTTTTGAGGGATCACAGTATACATTGGAGTCGGCCTCGAGTTATTTGAGGTATTAATCCAGATCCATCTCCTGTTTTTTATCATTGTAAAGAAAATTAATATATACTAATGAAATTTGTATACTTACCTATAGCGCACTGGGGAGCTGCACTGACCCTACTTCACAGAGCCCATCATGCTAAAAGGAGGTACAGAGCGGTGGATCCCAGAGCCTGCGCTAAAGAAGAAGGTGCTTTAGCACAGGCTATGGGATCCACTACGCTAAGGCTCTATGAAGGGTCGGGATTAGCACGGCTATCCCAGTGCTCTAGAGGTAAGTATAAAACTACAGGTGTCACCTTTGTCGTTAGTGAGCTCATCTCAGGTGAAGTAATAAGATGTCCAAACCCGATATTTATCAAACAAGGGCTCACCTCAGGAGCGGTAGTCTTTATTTCACTGTTGCAACAGTGTCCTAGCACAAAACACAGCAATGCAAACCTAACACATTTTCATCTACATGCATTTTTATACCCTTAGAGTTCCTTACAAAGCAGAGAGCTAATTGGCTGATAATAATTGGCTAATAAATCTCACGTGATTAGTGTTTGCTAAAAAACAGGTTCTCTATGTTAGAATTAGTATGATGTGCTTTCTTGGAATTTGGCCAGAGGCTAATTGGCTAACTGAGCTGAAATGATAATACAGAACAGAAGGCCTTGGGTTTTAAGATGTTAAGGAAACAATATATATGCAAGGCCAAAGCTAAGATATACAGATACATACTTATTAAGTTAAAAGTGAATTCCTGGAAAAATACAGAAGTAATAAGATGTAAGTAAGGGAAATAATATATCTGCAGTTTCAAAGAAAAGCAATGAAAAATAGAAAGTTTTAGAAGGAGAAGTGAATAAAAAGTCAATGTGACTCATGGTGGTTTGACAATCACAATCACAATGCTATTAGTACATGGGTGCTCCCTTCCAAGATCGTTCACAGGACTATAAGAAGGTAAGCAAAAACAAGGTAGGAGTGAAGTTGTTAGGTAGTAGACGATTCCGCTATTCCCAGATGCTAAGTACCATCGGGTGGATTAGGCAACTACTTAAACATTCCCATATATATATATATATATATATATATATATATATATATATATATATGTGTGTGTGTGTGTGTGTGCAGTGTGTGGTATGTCATAGTGCAGAAACAATATTACCACAATTGCGAAGAAATAAGCATTCATAGACCGAGCTAAATCAACACTGTGTATTTATTGTCACATCGAAAAAACAAAGGTTCCACCACTCCACACACAACAGCTACATCCAACGCGTTTCCTGCTGCTAAAAAGCACTTCGTCAGGGTTTCCCTCTCCCTGACGAAGTGCTGTTTAGCAGCAGGAAACGCGTTGGATGTAGCTGTTGTGTGTGGAGTGGTGGAACCTTTGTTTTTTCGATGTGACAATAAATACACAGTGTTGATTTAGCTCGGTCTATGAATGCTTATTTCTTCACAATTGTGGTAATATTGGATTCTTTTTTGGTGTGTGAGAAACACCGCGGAGATCTTTTAAGCTACTAGTTCTGTACTGGATAATGGCTGTCTGGTGAGAAGGAGGAGTGCCTGAACACTTTCTAACATCCCGCATAGTGGGGCCAGATAACCGTGAGTAACCTGGGTTGATGTTTTTACCATTGCACTAAGTCAGTTCGAGACCACCAATATATTCTCATGTTATTTACCTGTGATACAATATAATATACTGGAATACTGAAAGTTTTGGAGGTTACCTGAACGTATATTTACCTACAAAGGAGAAATATAATACCCAATAATGTATGTGTAAAACTCACTCAGCTGAATATATACACAGTTAACACTCTATATGTACCCGGATATTAGAGTGTTACAAGTAAGAACTTTGCAACAATTTGATTCCTGTAGATAACTAGGTTGTGGCAACAATACATGCGAGACTATAAACCGATTTGAAAGAAAAAAATAACAGTCTGTTTTGGTTGCACACAGCTGAAAGTGATTACATGTCTTATGGCTCAAATACACAGTTTTTGCAACAGTGTGTCTTTGTTTATAGTGCAGAAACATCCTCTCCCAAATTCATTAACAACAATTAACAATCCCCAACATTATTGCCGAGTGTTGCATAGTGGGTTGTCAGGCAGTATCATAGCATGGTTGAGAAGTGGAGGAATTCTACACCTGTGATGGAGATATAGAGATGGTAAATATAAGGTAATGCAATATGAAATCAAAATAAAA
Organism: Bombina bombina; assembly: GCF_027579735.1. Classification (NCBI taxonomy): domain Eukaryota; kingdom Metazoa; phylum Chordata; class Amphibia; order Anura; family Bombinatoridae; genus Bombina; species Bombina bombina. The sequence continues at coordinate 949,278,172 of NC_069504.1, forward strand.
CACAGAAAGACAATGAAGAGATAGGAACCACCAGGGAGGGAAAAAGGAGTGGGGTATGGGTATACAGGCTATGACCGGGGTGGCCATCAAGGTAGATGATGGTCTGTGGTCTGTCCATGGCTGGTTTCCCAATGTAGGAAAGTTCTAGATAATCCTAGGGACGTAGTGCAGCCTGCATATGGATAAGACAGGGACATTTAGGTCACAGCTGGTGGTTAGCCAATAACATTGTAAGGTCAAGAGGTCAGAAGAGACATAGAGCAGGAGAGAAGGCAAACTCAGAAGAAATGAGGGTCAAGAGCGGTCTCAACATGGTGGTAAAATTCAAAATGGAAAGAGAGAAACAAGTATTTGGGGAAAGAATGAGACACAAAGAAAAAACACTCTTGCATGTAGATATTAAACCAGGTACACATTGTATACAGCAACACATCAGGATAAGGCATACTATAATAACAATGCCATACATAACCATCCCAAATTAGTTAGCCAATCAAAGAAATGGTTAAAAATACCTCCAAGGTCAAATTTGTCATCAATCACATATTGGATGTCCTGGCAAAGGGACCTAATAACTGTGAGATGGTAAATCAAATTAAGTGATTGATCAATAACATAGGTACAACATTCTTTGCTCACAAGACTACCCCCCCGGAGGTAATCAAGGGCCATCATACTCTGCAATGCTAGTTGTATAAGCTGCTTCAACTCTTGGGTCACACTCTGAACAACTCCTGCACTCTCATTCATGAAGGTCTGTAGAATCACAGACAACATGATAATGTCCTGATGATTCAGGTAGACACCAATGGCCTGGAGGATAGCTCGAACAGGTTAATCTCCTGCACGTTATTGGACAAGGGGGAGCAAAGAGCTTCCAGATTCACGTTTATTGTGAATTGGGCCCAAGAGCAGCTTGGGAACAACACAGATGCTGGCGTTACCACACCCAGGAAGCAGATGGCTGTATAGTTACCAGGGAGGATTGACACTGCTGTCTGTCCACATATCCAATAAAACCCAGGGGGTGGTCTGTTGAGGAAAGATTGTACAAGGGATGGGGAAACAAAAGTACAAATGGGGCCCTGGAGAAAATAAAAAAGTGCAGTGACATTATGATTCACAGTTAGGACCATTCCAGAGGAATTTACCATTCGGAAATTAGTGCCATTAATGCAAATTACATACTCACAAAGGGAGGCACCCAACCGCACCATAGCTTGGTCAATTTCCCTGCAGATATATCTCCCAAGGAGATAAAATTGCCTGATAGGTTGAGCAATGGTTTACCTGGAGGAATAAACCTGGGGGAGGGGATAAAAGTAGACAAATCAAAGGTAAACAAATCAACATTAATACCCATGAGAGGAATATATATATATATATATATATATATATATATATATATATATATATATATATATATATATATATATATATATAGGAATGTGAACACAAATATAGCAATTGCCCTCAGTGTGATTGGCTATAGTTTGGAGTAGGACAACCTGTGAGTTTTTTGGAGTAGAAATGGATATATAAGAAACTGCGCCTGGAATTTGATCTTAAAGCTCCTTCACAAGTAATCTTCCCTATAATTACCGTATAAAATTAAAAATAACAAAACAATATGTAGTAAAGGAGCGCTGCAAGCTGAATAAGATCGTCTGGAGACTTCTATATAATTTAAAAAAAGTACATTTATTAAAACATAATTAAAAAATATATATAATGCAATGATATAAGTTAGGGACGTCTCCCTGAATTTAAAATAAACAATGTGGGATTATATAAAAACAATACAATATTTAGCGTATTTGTGTGATCTTTCTATAAAATTCCACCTTTCTAATTTTATTATCCTTATTCCACCTTAATAATTGGGTGCCGCAGTTGTAATGGCTTTTTTCTCAGTATTGCTAATTTCAATCAAAAAGTAACAATGTCTCTCTTCATAGTTCAATAAATTGTAATAATGTATTTCACTTTTCTTTACAATGTCTTTTGTTGTTTTCTATAACTTGTAGACTTGGCTGTAATGTGAGTAGTTCTATTTATGTATAAGGATGGGCTTACCGGGTCTTCTGACACATCTGTGTCTGATGGAATCAAGGTGTTTTCTTACCGGTATCTGCCTTTTCTCTTTGCGTAAAGCAAGTTTCTTTGGTATCAAAAACCTAGACCACGCTCCTCCGTGTATGGGTTTCTTTTATGCTGCCGGCTTGAAGCAACTTTTTCCTCCGCAGTTTGGGTTCTGTGTTTCTCGGGCAGCCTCCTGAGACAGGTATTCGCGATGCACACCTCCAGCGTGTTTGTGAGAACTCGGACTTGGATTTACAAACGGCCGTTTGTTTTAAACTTTCTTTCCCTCTACTTCTTTCAAAGTGGGGTGAGTTTAATGGGTGTCCAGTTCTTTGTAGTGTAATGACAATCACTATAGAAATGATAATCACGTAAGAGAAAACTTTCACAGAGGAAATCACAAGGATAATTTTAAAAACCGCACATCTGATAAAAAAACACTAAGAGAAAATACTAATCACAACTATGAATTAGAAACACATAATAGATTTGAGAATTTAAAAGTTGATCAGAACACCCCAACAAATGAAGAACATTTTTTAGGGTTAACCCCAAAAAAACAAGAGTCACCACAAAATCAATTGGCACTAAAAGCACCACCACTAAGAAAAAGAAACAGAGAGGAACAAGAGGAGGGAGATCAACAACAACAGAAAAATGTCAAGAAAACAAAGTAAACACTACAATAGGGATTTTCAATTTGAGCAGTAAAACATTGACAAAGGATGAAGAAAAAGTGTTACAATTAGGTCTAAGCCAAAATGAATAAATTCAACACACATATACACATCAGTCAATTTGTTCGAAAACTAACCTTAAAAAGGTTTTTTGCAAAAAACCCAATAGAAAGACAATCAACTTCAAATAGAATAACCACAATAACAACAGAAACATCAACCCCAGAAATAAAACATACAAATTTCAAATTGAAATCAAAATTCTACCCAACTAATGAAAAAGGGAGAAACCTCAAGCTTTTTGAAAAATTAGTACAAAATGATATTGCAAAATTAAAACATAATAAATATAGACCAAGAAACCTGTCTAAAAAAGAAAATACAATAATACAAAATCTACAAAAAGATAAAGAACTGACAATTAAGGCTGCGGATAAGGGAGGAGGCATAGTTCTTTTAGATACAACAAGTTACATCAATGAGGCCAATAGACTCCTTGGAGATATAGATACCTAACAAGAAATTAAAATGGATCCAACAAAAAAGTTTCAAAATAAACTAACAAATTTACTAAAAGAAGCGCAAAGTAAGAATATAATTCATAAAAAGGAATTTGAGTTTCTCTGTCCCAAATATCCAAAAATACCTGTGTTCTATTACCTGCCAAAACTACATAAAGATCTCATAAATCCACCGGGTAGGCCCATAATATCTGGAATAGGGTCTATAACTGCAAACTTATCACAATACATCGACAATTTCTTACAAATATATGTAAAAACTCTACCTTCTTACCTTAAAGACACCACGGACATATTACAACTCCTTAATAATCTAGAATGGAAAGAGAACTATCTGATTGGCACGTGTGATGTTTCATCTTTATACACGAGCATTCAACATTATCTAGGCACAAAAGCAGCAGAAATGTACATGACTAGGGATAAAACACTAAATCAAGAACAAAAAGAATTTATAATTAAGGGTGTTAATTTTATTTTGAATCAGAATTATTTTTCTTTTAATAAAAAATTCTATCTTCAAAACGAAAGGAACCATGGGCATGAGATTTGCGCCGAGCTATGCAAATTTATTCTTGGGAAAATGGGAAGAAGAATTTATATCCCAACATGAGCTTGGCGCAAATTTCGTGCTCTATAAGAGGTACATTGATGACATCATCTTTGTATGGAAGGGGACATCCATAGAGTTAAACAAATTCATTTTAGATATGAACAATAATGATATAGGAATTAATTTCACGCATATCACCAGTAAAGAAAAAATAACATTCCTAGATCTGGATATTGAAATTAAAGAAAGAGAAATTATCACTAAAACACACTTCAAAAAAGTAGACGCAAACAATCTAATACACTTCAATAGCTGCCATTTAAATGAATGGAAGGAAAATATCCCCAAAGGCTAGTACCTCAGGATAAAACGTAATTGCACAAAAACTTCAGATTATCTGGAACAAATTGAGATACTTGAGAAAAAATTCACTGACAGAGGATATAATATAGATACAATAAAAAAGGCGAAAGAACAAGTAGATCAAAAAGAGAGAAAAAGTCTACTTACATATAAAAATAAAAACTCTGATAGAATGGACAATAAAGAAGAAAATGAGAATAGATTCAATATTGCACTAATAACTGATTACAATTGTGATCACTACATTTTACAAAAAATATTGAAAAAACACTGGCATCTAGTCCAAACAGATCCCCTCATAGGCGAAAAAATGACAGATAATCCAAAAATAATTTTCAAAAAAGCAAAAAATGTCAAAAAAATACTAGCTCCCAGTGAGTTCAGACAGATTAAAACGAATCCCATATTTGAAAAAGATCTACTAGGCAATAAACTAGCTGGTTTCTACCTCTGTTTTGGCTGTAGGTCTTGCAAATTCAGTAGCAAACGTAAAAATATCAAATCCAATAAAAATGGTTTAATACATCACATAAAAGAAACCATAAGATGTCAGGATAAGGGTGTCATCTACATTATACAATGCACATGTAATCTACAATATATAGGGGAGACCACCAGGACCCTAAGGGAATGCATACGCGAGCATTTATCATGCATAGACAAAGGAAACCTAGAAACAAACCTATACACCCACTTCAGGGAAATACATAATAATAATCTAAAAAATTTTTCTTTTTGGGGCATAAAAAAGCTCAAACCTGAATGGAGAGGGGGTAATTTTGAAGAAAAATTGCTAAGAACAGAAGCAGAACTAATTTACAACATGCAAACCCTCTACCCTGCGGGATTAAACTCAGAATTAGATCTATCCCCATTTCTTCTGTCCTAAACAAAAATTCCCTAGTAGAATACATAAAAATACAGTACATTATAAACTAAACTTTTTTAATAAAAAAGTCTATAAATCTCTGAAGAACTCCAAACTTGATGAATAAGAAGTCATCTATAAAGAGTTAAACAAATTGATAAAGAAATAAAAACGCACTAAGAAAACGTGGAGAAATATAGAAAATAATATACCACTATATAAACACATAGGTAATAATAAAAAATAATATGTTACATAGGTCAATAATAAAACAAATGAATAAAATAACTCTGTTTTAAAAAATTCATATATGTTGAAATTCATACAAAGAATAATAATTTAGAAGTGAAATATTCTTTTAAAATAGATCGTTAATTTTTTCCACATATATAAAAAAACTCTAGTACAATAGAAACGAATACAGGTATCTATAATAACGATATGAAATAGAAGGTTGATAATTCCACCATATGAAAAAAATTCCAAAATTCAGAGAATATAAAAGAAAAAAGTAAAAATATTCCACCTTATACATAGCCGCAAACATGGGATATATAAAGCTCTTATAAAATAACAAAGAAATAAGCAAAAAGATTCCACCTTAAAGACATCAGAGAATATCCACCTTTTTAAAGACACCTATCAGAACAGAATATCTATCAACCAATAAAATGAAAGGAGGGCTTTTTAAAATGCCGGTGTAACAACTAAAATCATTCGTCTTGATAAAGCCTATTGGTGAAACGCGTAGACGTTCTCTACACTACAAAGAACTGGACACCCATTAAACTCACCCCACTTTGAAAGAAGTAGAGGGAAAGAAAGTTTAAAACAAACGGCCGTTTGTAAATCCATGTCCGAGTTCTCACAAACACGCTGGAGGCGTGCATCGCAAATACCTGTCTCAGGAGGCTGCCCGGGAAACACAGAACCCAAACTGCAGAGGTAAAAGTTGCTTCAAGCCGGCAGCATAAAAGAAACCCATACACGCAGGAGCGTGGTCTAGGTTTTTGATACCAAAGAAACTTGCTTTACGCAAAGAGAAAAGGCAGATACCGGTAAGAAAACACCTTGATTCCATCAGACACAGATGTGTCAGAAGACCCGGTAAGCCCATCCTTATACATAAATAGAACTACTCACATTACAGCCAAGTCTACAAGTTATAGAAAACAACAAAAGACATTGTAAAGAAAAGTGAAATATATTATTACAATTTATTGAACTATGAAGAGAGACATTGTTACTTTTTGATTGAAATTAGCAATACTGAGAAAAAAGCCATTACAACTGCGGCACCCAATTATTAAGGTGGAATAAGGATAATAAAATTAGAAAGGTGGAATTTTATAGAAAGATCACACAAATACGCTAAATATTGTATTGTTTTTATATAATCCCACATTGTTTATTTTAAATTCAGGGAGACGTCCCTAACTTATATCATTGCATTATATATATTTTTTAATTATGTTTTAATAAATGTACTTTTGTTAAATTATATAGAAGTCTCCAGACGATCTTATTCAGCTTGCAGCGCTCCTTTACTACATATTGTTTTGTTAGTTTTTTGGAGTAGGACAACATGTGAGTTTAGTCCCCATCACCAAAAGGACAGTTCTCTGAGGACAATTGGGTATTAGATAAATTATCATTATGCGGGAAAGAATCATGGGAGTAAATAGGGGTTGTGTCAAAGGTAGTTACAGGGGAACGCCAAGCAAGAAGGGGTGACTTGTTTCTCAGCTACCCACTCCATCATTTTCAAACCACATTCAGTAGTGGGGGCTATGCAAATAGACTGGATAACAAAAACCCTTAGGACCTTTCTTGCAAATTTTGAGTATAATCACTTGTTGGGGGCAGCTAGTAGTGGGAGAGAAAACTGCCACAGATACAAAGTTACCAGAACAAGAGTATTTAATAAAGGGGCTAGAACAAACACACTGATCAGGAGACACATTGTAATGGCAGTATAAACTGATAGGAGGAAGGAGTTAACTAGTATTAAGCTGCAAGGAAACTAGTACTTAATAAGATGACAGCTGGCTTTAGTAATCTCGGCAACTCCTGAATATGGAACTGACAACTTACATTAATTCACCTTTCGATAATGTTCCACTCCTTGCTAAGAACAGGTTACTAATTGGATGTTACCTCCGCGTTATAACAGATGCTAATTTGTGGAGGAGCTGCAGGTAACACTGTCTGTGGATGTACTGTCTTTCCGGAGTGTGAGATTCAGAGCTGACAGGCTCGTAACACTGAATGAGCTCAGCGTAGCTGGAGGCAGTGAAACACTGTGGGGATATGTGTACTGATTCCGGAGCGTGGAGACCAGAGCTGACAGGCTGGAAATGCTGACAGAGCTCAGCGTAGCTGGAGCAGTGGGGGTGTGTCTGAGAGAGCCGGACAGGCAAAGCAGAGAAGTCCGTATGAGAATGGTAGTCTCAGCATGTTCGGTTTAACAGCTGATTAGAGGCCGTTGTCAGGATGCGGTTGTTAGAATCTGATACTCCGCTTGGCAGATATTACCAGGGAAACACTGACTGGAGGCCTGGACAGCAGACAAGTAGAATTAGGTCCTTGTTAAGAATAACAAGCTAGAGTTCCTAGAGAATCAGGTGAGCAACCTTCATTCACCAAAAGTGAACAATACTGAAGCAGGTTGGGGAGGGCGTGTCCCAACTTTAATAGACTAGGAAAAACAACACCTAAGCATCCTTAAAGGTACAGTGTAAGGCTTGCAAGGAATGAATGAGAAATCCATGACATACCCCCCCCACCCCCGCTCAGGGTAGCTGCCCAGTAGCTACAAACCTTGGCTGGTCTGGGTGATGTCTGTGGAAACAACAGAGAAACAAGTCTGGGTGTGTGGATGTTCAGGGAAGGCTCCCAAGAGTCCTCTTTGCTGTAATAGCCCCTCCAATGTATCAAGTACTGTAGAACTCCCCTGGAAATGTGTGAGTCCAAGATAGAATTGACCTCATACTCCTGATCTGAGTCAGATAAATGATCAGGGGGAGAATGTGCCCCAGCTTGCCTTGTAACTCGATATGGCTTCAAAAGGGAGACGTGAAATGTAGGGTGCAATCGGTAACCATGGGGTAGAGCGAGGGTAACCGCATTAGCGTTCACAACCTTAGTTATCGGAAAAGGTCCAATGAATGTGGCACTGAGTTTTTTACTAGGAGTTTTAAGTTTGATATTTTTCATAGACAACCAAACCAGATCGCCAACCTTATACTCAGCTGGCTGGCGTCGTCTTGCGTTGTAGTAGTGCCTTTGTTGTTCTTGGGCGTGTGCGATATTCACTTTCAAGTGCTGAAATAGGTCTAAGAAGGTATTAGTAACGTCATCCACTTGGGGACAGGTGGTGTCTGTTCGTGGATGGAGTTGGAAGTTAGGATGGAAACCATAATTTGCGTAAAATTAGGTTTTATGAGTTGTGGAACTGACTGAGTTGTTGTAAGTGTACTCTGCCATAGATAGTTTATGATACCAGTGGGATTGTTGATGAGAGCAATAACATCTAATATACTGCTCCAGCCATTGGTTGACTCTCTCAGTTTGACCGTTGGACTGTGGATGGAATGATGAGGAGTAATGATGCTCTATCTGCATAGTAGTGCATAGTTGTTTCCAGAAGCGGGAAGTGAATTGAGTACCCCTGTCGGTTATTATCGAATGGGGCATTCCATGCAACTTTACAATGTTGTTTAGGAATAACATAGCCGTTTCAGAACAGGTGGGTAGCTTATGAAAAGGCAAGAAATGTGCCATTTTGAACAAATGATCTACCACTACAAGTATAGTGTTGTAGCCATTGGAGGTAGGTAAGTCGACTATAAAATCCATTCCAATTGTTTGCCACGGTCTGTCTGGGATTTGAAGTGGTAAGAGGAGGCCGAAAGGAGGTTGCCTTTCAGTCTTTGAGACTGTACAGGTGTGACAAGTTTGAACGTATTGTTAGACCGATGCCCTCATGGAAGGCCACCAATAAGTTTGAGTGAGTAATTCAATAGTTTTGTTGATACCAAGATGACCTGCCATAGGTGAATCATGATGTTCTTGTAGTATGTCGTAATGTAAAGAAGGAGGTACATAGAGCCTTTTTTTATGGTAGTATAGACCATCTTCTCCTAGTTCAAGTTTAAGTGAGGACAATCCAGGGTCTTCATTCTGAGATTGTTTTAAGTGCTCTGAATAACTTGGGGATAAGGTGACAATTTGTTTTAAAGGAATGACAGTACCTGGTTGGTTAAAGGTTGTGGGTCTTACATCTTTCCTTGAGAGGGCATCAGCCTTACCATTCTTACTACTGGGTCGGTATGTTATATGGAAGTTAAATCTGGAAAGAAAAAGGCTCCACCTCAGTTGTCTGGCAGAGAGAGTTCTGTTGGTCTGCAGATATTCAAGATTTTTGTGATTTGTGTAGATTAATATGGGATATTTTGTCCCTTCTAAGAGATGTCTCCAGTGTTCAAGGGAAACTTTAATCACTAACAGCTCTTTTTCACCAATGGGGTAGTTATACTCAGCTGGAGACATTATCCTGGAGTAAAATGCAACTTTATGTAGCGGAAACATCTGGAGATTTGCTTTGAGAAAGGATAGAACCAATAGCATAGTCTGATGCATCTACTTTGAGGATATATTGGGAATCGGGATCTGGATAACATAGTATCGGAGCTTGGGTACATTTTCTTTTAGTGTGGTGAAAATGTTTTGTTTTTCAGGGGTCCAAATAAAGGGACTGTTGACACTTGTTAGTATAGTTATAGGCTTAGTGATGGCGGAATAGTTCTTTATGAATTTTCTGTAATAGTTAGAAAAGCCTAAGAATATCTGAAGGTCCTTTTTCGAGGTGGGTGTAGGACAATTCCTGATCGTGTCTACTTTGGAGTTATCCATCTGTATCCCATTAGGAGTGATTGTGTAACCCAGGAAGGTGATTACTGATGAATGGAATATACATTTCTCTAGCTTGGCAAAGAGACTATGCTCTCGTAGTCAATTGAGTACTCAGCAAACATGTCTTTTATGATCTTCTAGGTTGTCTGAATAAACAATAATATCATCTAGGTAGATGACAACACAGATGTCCAAGAGGTCACGGAATACATCGTTGATGAGATATTGGAAAGGGAAACACTGACTGGAGGCTTGGACAGCATACAAGTAGAATTAGGTCCTTGCTATGAATAACAAGCTAGAGTTCCTAGAGAATCAGGTGAGCAACCTTTATTCACCAAAAGTGAACAATTCTGAAGCAGGTTGGGGAGGGCGTATCCCAACTTTAATAGACTAGGAAAAATAACACCTAAGCATCCTTAAAGGTACAGTGTAAGGCTTGTAAGGAATGAATGAGAAATCCATGACACACATATTGGGAAATAGAGTAAGAGAGCATGGTCGAAAGTGTGACACAAAACAAAGGAGACATATTGAGGAATGTTACTCAATATATCAACAGAGGAATGTGACAATGAAAATAAGAGTAAGGAAGACAAATCTTTCAGTGTCACTCATTCAGTTAGTGAGATTTCACTATTTCTAGTTAGTCTGAGTTTCATACCAGGAACGGCCTGAATTATCCACTCGTCATCAGGGGTCTTGGTTATCCCTTCTTCAGAGGCCTTGGTTGCCCCCAGCAACTTCATTACTGCTTCTTTGTTTGGACTGTATCTTTTACACCTAGAGTAGTGGATCCAAGAGTCGACCTCTGCAACTTTGATAGCTGTTGGAATAGTCAGCAAAACCAGTAAGGGACCTTTCCAGATAGGCTGCAGTGACTTCTTTGATAGGTCTTGACCAAAATGGAGTCACCTGACTAGAAGAGGTGTGCAGTCATGTCCAATGACAAAGGCTGAGAGAGAGAGAGAGAGAGAGAGAGAGAGATGTCTGTGGAGAGAATGTAATTGCTTTTGCAGTTGCAAAAGATAGGCAGTTAGTTGTACATCACCCACCACAAGGTCAGGCAGGTGTAAGGTGTTGGCACTATACAAAGGAGGTGGTCTACCAAACAACAGTTCCTATGGTGAGAGCTTGAGGGTCCCCCTATGGCTTGTATGAGTCCCAAACAGTGCTAAGGGCAAAGCATCTACCCGTTTAAGGCTTGCTTGAGAACAAATTTTAACAATAGTTTGTTTTAGGGTCTGGTTCATTCTTTCCACTTGGCCTGAGCTTTCTGGATGCCAAGGGGTATGGAGATGCCAAATAAAGCCTAAGGCTAATGTCAGTTGCTGAATAATATTACTTGTGAAATGTGTTCCTCTGTCTGATTTAATTACTCTGGGGAGACCAAACCTTAGTATGAGTTATTTTAGCATCCAAATGGCAACTTCTTGGGCTTTCACAGTTCTAGTAGGAAATGCTTTGACCCATCCAGTAAGTTGGTCCACTATCACAAGCACATGTTTGAAACCCCTACAGGGAGGCATGTCACGAAAGTCAATTTGTAGACATTCAAAATGTTGAGAAGCCCTTTAGGCTCCCCTCAACTTAGATTGAATTGAACGCAAGTCACACAATTCAATACAATTTGTTTGGCAGCTCGATGGATACTGGGGTGGCAAACTAGTGTCTGTTAAGAGTTTCAGCAAGCCATGTGGTACCACAGTGTAAAGAATGGCCCCGTACAAGCTCCTATGCCCCTATTTTGGCATTTGAAATAGCTGATTTACCATGTGGTATACCCACCTATAGTAAAAGTTTAAACTGGAGTCTCAGCTATAAATCAGCCTAAGTAAACAAGCCAGCATAAGAAAACACACTCACAGTGTGGTGCAGGATAGTTAAGTAATAAAATGACAATTTTCCATTCCTCTGTCTAATCACTGAGCTCCGGTTTTACAGACAAATGTAAGATAAGGAACACAAGGAGATATACTTATTACCTGAAACCCAACCCATTGCAATAAGCTGTGTTTTGAAAGCACAAAACCAGCTACTTTATATATACAAATAAACTTGCAATTGCA
>NC_069504.1:949597718-949750218 GCF_027579735.1 Bombina bombina
TTGGGTGTATTTCGATTCATCAGCCGTACGGGAACAGTAGGTGATGGGCTGTAGTTCTCATCCAGCTGCAGGAGCCCTTAGCCCATAACTGCTCGCATCAGCACTAACCATGGTCTTTTTAGAAGAGTCATAGAACCCTAACACGGGGCAGACCCCAGCAGGGACCTGACCTGTACAAAAGCTTCTTCCTGTGAAGGACCCCAGACCCAGGCAACATCTTTTTTCAACAATTCTGTGATAGGGTTTAGTACTGTGGATAAATCTGGAAGAAACCTGCCCACATAATTCACAAGGCCCAATATTTGTCTCAGCTCATGTACATCAGAAGGACTTTTAATCTGTTCAATAGCAAGGATTTTCTCAGGGTCCGGCTTGATGCCAACTCCATTGATGATATGCCGAAAGTAACATAACTCAGATTTTCTAAAATGGCATTTCTCTTTATTTAATTTCAGCCCAGACTCTCTAATGGTCTGCAGCACACAGCTCAATCACTGATCATGTTCTTCGAATGTAGACCCATACACTAAAATGTCATCCATGATGACTGCCGTGCCCTCGTGGTCCCTTATTAGGGAACTCATCTCTCTTTAAAAGATTTTAGGATCAGAGGATATCACAAAGGGTAGTCTGCAGAACCTACCGGTGTGATGAAGGTAGTCAGTTTACGGCACTGTGGATCTAGAGGTATCTGCCAGAAGCCACTGGAAGCATCCAGTGTAGAGACGAACTGCGCTCCAGCCAGTTTCAGAGCTATGTCTTCAAGCGTTGGCAGCAGATATCTCTGTCTTCACTACCTCATTCAGCCTTTTCAAGTCTACGCAGATGCGTACCTTCACGTTTTTCTTTGCAGCAGGCACAATGGGGGCACACCAGTCAGTTGTTTCACCAACCTCTTCAATAACTCCCATTTTCTTCATACACAGAAGTTCCTTCTCCACTTTAGGCATGAGCGGGAATGGAATTCTTTGAGGCGTGGTAATGCTGTATGGGACTGCATCACTTTTAAGTGATATTCAGACTGGGTTACAATTCACTTCAGTAGAGCCAATTCACCAAACATGTCTTCCGAGATCTTATTCACTCTGGCGACCAGGTCCAAACCACAGGCTGCGTTTCTGCTCAATAGATTGTTAACACACTGACCTCTAATCACATGTACCCACATGGTGAATTTCCTCTGCTTGTATTAGCAGTTGGCAATAAATTTCCCTGCACAATTGATGCGGCCACCAGGACTATGAACTTTTGTTGTAACTTTCACCAGTTGAGGCTGTTAAGGCAGTTTATGAATGCTGCAAGGGACATAACAGTGATGTCTGCTCCTGTGTCAATCTTGAAGGCAACCTTGGCTCCCATTACAGTAAGAGAACCAGACCATTCAACAACAGACCCTACAAAGAACACTTCTTGACCCTCCTAGTCACTATCTACCTGCATCTTCTTAATGTATTCAGTTTTACACGCCACTTCAAAATGGCCCATTCGGTTACACTTTCTACATCTTTTATCTTTAGTGGGGCATATGACATTCTGATCATGGGTACGGTTATACCGTGTGCCGTGACCTCAGATCAGCACTTTGCTTTTTCAACAGTTCCCTCTGGCTGTCCATCCTAATAACCCCATCTAATGTTAATTCAGCCTCCAACTGTAGCTTCAGTGAGACCTCAGCATCTGCAATTCCTATGACTATTCTGTCTCTGATTTGCTTTTCTTTAGCAACACCAAACTCACAGAATTCAGCTAGTTCATACAGGCTGCACAGAAATGACTCCATAGATTCTCCCACACGCTGAGCACGTTTGTGAAAACAAACCCTCTCATGAATCACATTTCTTTTGGGCACAAAGTGAGCACTGAGTTTGTTCATAACTATTTTAAAGTCAAATTCTACCCCTTCTTGGAATGTAAAGGCATTAAACACTGGCTCCACATCTTTCCCCATAGAGTATAAAAGAGAATTAACTTTTACTTCACCACTCTCCTTGTCCAGCTTGGAAGCAATCTTGAAGCATTGAAACCGCTGACACCATGTTGGAAAAGCTGAAAGCAATTAAAAGGCTTAGGTGGGGTAAACTTTCACATTGTCATTAATCAGGAAACAGAAGCATAGGCAAGTACTTCTGACACCATGTCATGAGATGCAGGACACAGCATAGAAGGTGTAACACTATTTTATTGCAGAGCATAGAAGTATGCAGCTTGCACAACACATCTAACTTAGTAATTGCAACATAGACTATAACGGCTATAAGCCACGCCCCATCCGGTGACGTCACACCCCCACTCTCATCACAGGGGGGATTTCTTAGTTCCTAGTACAGCTTAATATGCAGCTGATTGCAGGAATTTCCAGATGTAGCTGGAAGGTGTTAAAACTTTGATATTACATTTACTAGTGACCTTGACATTTTGAGAAGCTAATAAAAAGCTTCATAGATTCATGGTTCATAGATAGCGATTAAATCACTATAATTATAATAGTAAAATAGTTGCATTTATTTGTTAAATATCCTATTACTCCCATCTTTCACCATCTTCCTAAATTTCAATAATATATGATTATTGTCAAAGGAATTGCCTGTTTTCAATGTCAATCCTTGTCATTGGTCTCCCTAGGCACATCAAACATGTTTTGTCACCCCTCTTGAGTTTGTGTGTAACAGCTGATAGATATGTATTGTAGTATTCGACCCCTCCTCCATAACCATAATATTAGAAGCCATTACGTTTCTAGGATATTTTAGAAATTATAGTCAGAGTTTTCATGTTTTTATTCTCAGACACCTAGATTACAAGTTTTGCACTATAGAGGTTGCGAAATGAACACAGCAAAAGGTGCGTTATTACACCCTCCATAGCGCTGCCATTACGAGTTTTTGAAAAGCCGCCTTATGCGTGTGATATGGTTGCGTTAAGCTCCATACCGCACAAAATACAAGCGCTGTTTTGACGTGCTCGTGCACACTTTACCCATAGACATCAATAAGGAAAGAGTGTTAGAAAAAACCTAACACCTGCGATCGTGGAATGAAAAGCTTCATAACGCAGCCCCATTGATGTCTATGGGGGAAAAAGTTATGTTTAAAACTAATACCCTAACATAAACCCTACATCTAAACACCCCTAGTCTGCTGCCCCCGACATTGCCGACACCTACATAATGTTATTAACCCCTAATCTGCCGCTCCCGATATCGCTGCCACCAATAATATATTTATTAACCCCTAATCTGCCACTCCCGATATAGCCGCCATTATAATAAAGTTATTAACCCCTATTCCCCCGCACCCCAACATCGCCCACACTATAATAAAGATATTAACCCCTATTCCGCCGTTCCCCGACATCACCGCCACTAAATAAAGTTAATAACCCCTAAACCTCTGGACTCCCACATCACTGCTACTAAATAAACCTATTAACCCCTTAACCGTCGGCCCCCACATCGCAACAACCTAAATTAAACTATATTAACCCCTAATCTAACCCAAAACCTAACCGTATCGCTAACCCTAAACCTAACAACCCCTAACTTTAACATAATTAAAATAGACCTAAATTAAAGATAGTTATTAACTAACTAATACCTATTTAAAACTAAATACAAACTTACCTGTGAAATAAAAATGAAACCTAAGCTAGCTACAATATAACTGATAGTTATATGGTAGCTAGCTTAGGTTTTTATTTCACAGGTAAGTTTGTATTTATCTTAACTAGGTAGACTAGTTAGTAAACAGTTATTAACTATTTACTAACTACCTAGTTAAAATAAATACAAACTTACCTGTGAAATTAAAGTAAAACCTAAGCTGCCTTAAACTAAAGCCTACCATTACAAAAAAAACAACTAACATTACAAAAAATAAAAAACACTAAAATTTCAAAATCTGAAAATCTACCATTACAAAAAAATAACAAACGAAATTATCCAAGACAATAAAAATTATTCCTATTCTAATACCCTGTTTAGAAGGAAAAAAAAACACTCCAAAATAAAAAAAACTAATCTATAATAAACTATCAAGGGCCCTAAAAAGGGCCTTTTGTGGGCCCTAAAGAAATCAGCTCTTTTTCTAAAAAAGAAAAATAAACACCCCCTAACAGTATACAACCCCCCCCCCACCCCCCAAACCCACAAAATAAAGTTAAACCTAATCTAGCTATTTCCCTGAAAAGGACATTTGTATGGACATTGCCCTTAAAAGGGCATTCAGTTCTTTTGCTGCCCATTAAAAATAAAAAAGGACTATTCTAAAAAAAAAAAACACCCCAAAAGAAAAAAAAACATTACACAAATTAACAAACGAATTATACAAAATAATAAAAAGTATTCCTATTCTAATACCCCGTTTAAAAAAAAAAAAACACCCCAAAATAAAAGAACCCTAATCTACAATAAACTACTAAGGGCCCTTAAAAGGGCCTTTTGTAGGGCATTGCCCTAAAGAAATCAGCTCTTTTGCTACAAAATTAAAACAAACACCTCCTAACATTACAAACCCCCAACCCCCAAACCCACAAAATAAAAAAACTAACTAAAAAAACCTAATCTACCCATTGCTCTTTTAAGACAAATCCTAAACCCTAATCTAAAAAAAATACCTACCCCAAAAAAACCTTAAAAAAAAACCTAACACTAACCCCTCTTTTAGGTACTCACAGTTGCTGAAGTCCGGCTTGAAAGATCTTCATCCCAGCGGCTCCATCTTCATCAAGGCTGCTCCATCTTCATCCAGACGGCTTCATCTTTATCGATCGAGGGACCGGCATCTTCTTCATCCCTGCAGAGGTGGAGCGGTCGATGCGCAGAAGCGGAGGTCCAGGCGGAGGTCAATCGATCCGACGTGGAGGTCCTCTTCATGCGATCGTCCGCCGCCCACTGAGGGTTCAAATGTATGGTACCATTTTTATACTGGGGGTACCATTGCATTCATATTGTCTGAAAAAATTAAATCAGCCAAAAGGAATTAGAGCTGCTAAAATCCTATTGGCTGTTCAAATCAGCCAATAGGATTTAAGCAGCTCTCATTCCTATTGGCTGATTCAAATCCACATGGATGAAGAAAATGCTGGTCCCTCGATGGATGAAGATGAAGTCACCTGAATGAAGATGGAGCCGTCTGGATGAAGATGGAACCGCTGAGATGAAGATCTTTCAAGCCAGACTAGTAACTGTGAGTACCTAAAGAGGGGTTAGTGTTATGGTTTTTTTGGGGTGTTTTTTTCTTTTAGATTAGGGTTTGGGCTTGTCTTAAAAGAGCTGAATGCCCTTTTAAGGGCAAGAAAAAGAGCTGAATGCCCTTTTAAGGGCAATGCCCATACAAATGCCCTTTTCAGGACAATGGGTAGATTAGGTTTTTTTAGTTAGGTTTTTTATTTTGTGGGTTTGGGGGGTGGGGTTTTGTAATGTTAGGGGGCATTTGTTTTTATTTTGTAGCAAAAGAGCTGATTTCTTAGGGCAATGCCCTTACAAAAGGCCCTTTTAAGGGCTATTGGTAGTTTATTGTAGGCTAGGGTTTTTTATTTTGGGGGGCTTTTTTATTTTGATAGGGCTATTAGATTAGGTGTAATTGTTTTTATTTTGGATAATTTAGTTTGTTATTTTTTAGTAATTTAGTCTTTTTTATTTTTTGTAATTTAGTATTTTTAATTTGTTGTAACTGTAGATTTAATAAAGTAGTGTTAGTTTTTTTTTTAAAGAGTAATTAATTTATTTAATTAATAGTTATTTTAATCTTAGTATAATAATTTTGTTAGTTTAATTTATAGTTTAAACTTAGGTTTTTTTAATTTCACAGGTTAAGATAGGGATCTTGTAATTTTAATTTAAAGTTTTGGGGTTGTTAGGCTTAGGAGTTAATAGTTCAATTTAGTTTTTGGTGATGTGGGGGGCTGGCGGTTTAGGGGTTAATAGGTTTATTTAGTGGTAGTGATATGGGAGGCCAGAGGTTTAGGGGTTAATAACTTTATTTAGTGGCAGTGATGTCGGGGAGCGGTGGAATAGGGGTTAATATCTTTATTATAGTGTGGGCGATGTTGGGGTGCGGGGGAATAGGAGTTAATAACTTTAGTATAGTGGCAACGATGTCAGGGAGCGGCAGATTAGGGGTTAATAAATTTTATTAGTGGCGGCGTTGTTGGGAGCAGCAGATTAGGGGTTTATAACTTTAAAATAGTGTTTGTGATGCGGGAGGGCCTCGGTTTAAGGGTAAATAGGTAGTTTATGGGTGTTAGTGTACTTTGTAACACTTTAGTTATGAGTTTTGTGTAACAGTTTTGTTGCGTAAAACTCATAACTACTGGTCTCAGATTGCGGAATGGATCGTGTCGATATAGGCTGTAACGCAAGCTTTTTAGCCTCACCGCAAAACTCGTAATTGCAACGCTATAGAAATCACATGCAAAAACATAATTTTTTCGAGTGCGGGACTAATGTTGCGTTACAGGCTAAAATGCTTGCGGTATACCGACAAGACTCGTAATGGCTGCGTTGCTGTTTTAACGCTGAAATGGCCATTTTTTTCAGCGTTAAAACCCGAACGCAAAACTTTTAATCTAGGTGAGAGTCAACTGTTTTGGAAATAGCTTTTATTATGAATAGTTCTTTCAAACTTGGCCACCCTTTATTGCAAGCCAGTTATTGAGACTTCATAACTGAACATTAAAAATAGCAAACACATATCTGTTATCAATTGGGTAGCACAAATGTCAGATTATTGTCAGTCATATTATGAAAACAGGATACACGTGTTACCAAAGGCATATGATAAGGTTTCTCCAATCAATATAGATCATTTATATTGGATAAGTGATTTACAATTCAAAAAATCTGGAGGGCATTTTTCACCAAAGCTTTCAGTGCTTGGAAATCTGTCATACTGTACAAGAACAACAGTGTTATATCTAAAGTTTCCAATTTTGTGTATTTAAAATATTGTTTATAAAATCATGTATCTAGATTTACTAGTTCTTGTTTGACCTTTAAGTGTACTAAATCAAGTCTATCTTTGTTCAAGTGATTTTATATTAGGTAGGAGCTCTTTTTATTCTATTATTCACTATGTTATGATATGCTTTGCCAAAATTTTTATTCATTTGATAACCTGCAAAATTAACCAGAATCTGAATATGGGTAGGGCCAGAAGGGAGGTAAATACCAGGCTTAAGGAATACAGTAAAGTCAAAATTAAACTTTTATGATGCAGTTTTGGAGTACTTTTGGATTGTTTGGTTACCATTGCATATCAGTGCTCTTTTTTTTTTCTAAGTTAGCTTTCTTCCTTGCAGTTGGACAGACTTGTCTCAATCAACAGAATCAAACATTCCAGGCATCTTGTCCAAAGGCTTAGGCAACATGTGATAGATAGGCCTTGGCCCAGGGTGGTGCACCATGAGTTGACATTGTAAGGCTCACCTTGGATTCATTCAGTGATGCTGAGGTGTATGACATGTATAGGCTCAACAGGCAGCAGTTTGTTATCTTATACACGTAACGCAAGTGTATGGGCACTGCTTTTACTGTCATGTCCAAGATGATCTGCAGCATATAATTGTTGGCATCTAGAAATTATCCTCCACAGAGGGGTATTTGAGTGGCTTATCAAAGCACCTTTTCTGTGGTTTATGGACAATTCCTGACATCCATCGCCAACAAGTGCATTCTGTTTTTAGAATTCCCTAACATAGAGGATACCTAATGTGTTGGGGGCAATAGATTGCACCCATGGCTGTGATTGAGAGACTTTTTGGGCTCCTCAAGATGCATTTCAGGTACCTTGATAGGTCTGGGGTAGCCCTACTGTATAACCCTGAAAAGGTTGTCAAGATCATTATTGAATGCAGTGTCCTTCACAACATTGCACAGGTACCTGAGCATCTTATAGAAAGAGATGATGAACAGCATGAAGAGCCAGACATGGCCGAAGCGCCAATGTCAGATCCCCATTAAATCATCATTACTTTGTGTACTGCTCTAATGTAGTTTTATTCTAAGTGGGATAGTAATTGTTATGTCCTCTTATTTTACAAATTTAGAATTTTTGAACATTAGCATTTGCGTTCGCATTGCACGGAAGCTTTGAGCTCACAGGAGTGCGCTTCCATAGGCAATGGGAGTCTCGTTCTCATGCCGTCAGACAGGGCACGAGAACCTAGCGCTGCAAAGTGGGTAAGTTGTGCAGCGAGGGGCAGCTGATTTAAATATATATGTATATGAATATATACATATATATTTATGTGTTTATATGTTTATATGCACATATTAACACATAAATATATATATATATATTCATATATATTTACAGGGAACACACAGTCCCCATAGATCGCAATGTAACGGCACTTTTCAGTGCTGTTTTTTTTTTTCTAACACCCCACACCTGCACACTTTAACCCCTCATAACTGCTTCCTGCAGTTTTTTTTTTTTTTTTTTTTAAATGCTACTTTTTTATTTTAAAAAATGCACTACACACTGTATTTGGGGGGGCAACTGGGGGACATTTTAATAATGAACAGTAGCATTAACCATCCACTTGTAATGGCTGGTTATTAATCGAGTTTGCCTGTTTACGGGCACGCAATACATTAGTGCTCTACTTGTAATCTAGCCC
Source organism: Bombina bombina (assembly GCF_027579735.1). Taxonomy (NCBI): domain Eukaryota; kingdom Metazoa; phylum Chordata; class Amphibia; order Anura; family Bombinatoridae; genus Bombina; species Bombina bombina. The sequence goes on from NC_069504.1 coordinate 949,606,338, forward strand.
TACATTTTTTTAAAACTTTTTCAGTAGATTTATCCAAGAGATTCTGCAATGTAAGAAATATCAGAATGATATTTTCCAAGCAGATGAGGGGAGCCATAGGATAACAACATAATTTTGGAATCCAATCAGGTAAATGTATTTCTCAAAAACATAACATGAACATATTAGGAAAGTATTGACAAGTACAATCCAGTGACTGACATGTACAGCTAGCCCAAATTAACAAAAACAAGTCATGACAAGTATATTGTATATATTTGTCATTGTAAAATTGATGTTTTATCTTTATCATTACAAAACCCAGTCCAAAAAAGCCCTAACTAACCCCATAAGTGGTACTCACATTTGATTGGGTATCCGGCTCCTCTTGATCCAATGTTGTGCCATCTTTATCCAGGTTCCAGATGCCAGGGTCCCATCTCTGTGGTGACGGAGTTGGACTTCCACAGCTTCTTCCTCCACCTCTACTCCACAATCTTCATCAACAACATGGCCCTCTTCATCTCGGCTCAAGGCGCAGGGGACCCATCTTCACGTTGTTGGAAGCGGACTTTGGCGGCCTCTTTCATCGCCACTGCTCCAAAATCTTCATCAATGCCGTGGCCCTCTTCATCCCGGCTCCAGGCACCCATCTTTGCAGAAGCAGACTTCTGTGGCCTATTCTGTCGCCTCCACTCAACAATCGTTGACTCTTCGGCTATCTTTAGGGAGCCCTGCTCTTCATGCAGTTGCTGCCTCACACTAAAATCCAGGAAGCGCGGAACCCTTATATATAGGGGTACCACTAAATTCCGGGATTTCAGTGTGCAGCAGCAATGCATGAAGAGCAGGGCTACGCAAAGTGAGCCGAACGTTGTGGAGTGGAAGCGGGAGAAGAGGCCGCGCAAGTCCACCTCAGCCACTGCGAAGATGGGCCCCGGCACCTGAAGCCAGGATGAAGAGTGCCCCAACCTTGGTGAAGATTGCAAGGTGGAGGTAGCGGAAGAAGCGTCCGAAGTCCGCCACCGTGAAGATGGGCCCTCGGCACCTGGAGCCGGGATGAAGAGGGCCCAGAGTAGGATCAAAAGGAGTCAGATTCCTCATCAACTTTTAACTTTTATTTTATAGCCTAGGTTTTTAATAGTTAGATTTTGTTATTTTGGAGGGTGGGGTTTACTTTAATGTAAATGGGGGGAGGTTGTAATTTTTTATTTTTACAAAGAGCTGATCACTTTAGGGCAATGCCCTACAAAAGGTGCTTTTAAGGGCTATTGTAATTATTTTTAGTGTTAGGGTTTAAGGGTTTTTCTTGTTTTGAGTGGGTTTTTTATTTTATGGGAAATGTAGTTTAGTGTTAGGTATAATGGTGTTTTTTTATTTTGAATACTGCAGTTTATTATTTTTTGTAACTTAACTTTTTTTAATTTTAGTTTAGAGGGGGGATTAGTGTAGAAGGGGGGAGCTTAGAGGGGGGGGTAGTTTATAGAGGGAGTTAGGAAGAGTAGGGTTAAATTGCGCTTGCGGTTTAGGTTTAATATTTTTAGTTATTTTGTAAGTTAACCAGAAGAAAAATAAGAACCTAAAGGGATATATTAATTAAAGTGAGAGGAACGTTAAAATTAAACTTGTATGATTCAGATAGAGCATGTAATTTTAAGACACTTTTAAATTAATTTCTATTTCCAAATATGCTTTGCTCTTTTGGTATCCATTGTTGAAAAAGAATATACACATACCCTACACTAGTGGGAGCTAGCTGCTGCTGATTGGTGCATGCAAGCATTTGTCTCTTGTGACTGGCTAACTATATGTGTTCATCTAGCTGCCAGTAGTGCAATGCTGTTCCTTCACCAAAAGATTCAGGAGAATGAAGCACATTTGAAAATAGAAGTAAATTGGAAAGTTGTTTAAAATTGTATGTTCTATCCAAATCATGAAAGAAAATGTTGGGCTTTCCTGTCCCTTTAAGTAACAAACAACTTACAAACGATCAAATCAAACTGCTAAATAAAGGGTTACATTTTGTACCTGCTTATCAACTGAATAATTTTGATACATATATAGATGTAAATACATTTTTCAGAAATTTAACTTTAAAGAAGTTTTTTAAATGAAAATCCCTATACTTAATAGCGATACAGTAGAAAACCATAAAGATATGCTGATTAAACATATAGAAGTACATTCTAAATCATAATTTTACCCTGCTAATTTATAAACAAGCCCTATGGAAACTTTTATGGAGTTGGTTGGTGAAAAATAGTTTAGGAACAACAGGAAAAGGTTAAAGAAATAGTGATCAAACCGGCCGATAAAGGTAGAGTGGTAGTCCTTCTAGATAGGAAGATGTATAATGAAGAATGTTTAAGACAGCTAATAAATGAAAATATATATAAACTTTTAAATAAAAATCCTTTAATAGACTTTAAAAGAGAATGCTATCAATATATACATAAAGGAATGCAAAATAGAATATTAAGTAAGAAGGAATGTGAATTCATTAGCATTAACCCCTTAATGACCGGACCATTTTTCAATTTTCTTACCCTTAATGACAATGGCTATTTTTACATTTCTGCAGTGTTTGTGTTTAGCTGTAATTTTCCTCTTACTCATTTACTTTACCCACACATATTATATACCGTTTTTCTCGCCATTAAATGGACTTTCTAAAGGTACCATTATTTTCATCATATCTTATAATTTACTATAAAAAAATATAAAATATGAGGAAAAAATTGAAAAAAAACACACTTTTTCTAACTTTTACCCCCAAAATCTGTTACACATCTACAACCACCAAAATACACCCATTCTAAATAGTTTCTAAATTTTGTCCCAAGTTTAGAAATACCCAATGTTTACACGTTCTTTGCTTTTTTTGCAAGTTATAGGGCCATAAATACAAGTAGCACTTTGCTATTTCCAAACCACTTTTTTTCAAAATTAGCGCTAGTTACATTGGAACACTGATATCTTTCAGGAATCCCTGAATATCCCTTGACATGTATATATTTATATTTAGAAGACATCCCAAAGCATTGATCTAGACCCATTTTGGTATATTTCATGCCACCATTTCACCGCCAAATGCGATCAAATAAAAACAATTGTTGACTTTTTCACAATTTTTTTCACTAACTTTAGGTTTCTCGCTGAATTTATTTACAAACAACTTGTGCAATTATGGCATAAATGGTTGTAAATGCTTCTCTGGGATCCCTTTCGTTCAGAAATAGCAGACATATATGGCTTTGGTGTTGCTTTTTGGTAATAATAAGGCCGTTAAATACTGCTGCTCACCACACTTGTAATATGCCCAATACTTCTCTGGGATCCCCTTTGTTCAGAAATAGCAGACCTATATGGATTTGGCGTTGCTTTTTGGTAATTAGAAGGCCGCTAAATGCCGCTGCACACCACACGTGTATTATGCCCAGCCGTGAAGGGGTTAATTAGGGAGCTTGTAGGGAGCTTTTAGGTTTAATTTTAGCTTTAGTGTAGTGTAGTAGACAACCCAAATTATTGATATAGGCCCATTTTGGTATATTTCATGCCACCATTTCACCGCCAAATACGATCAAATAAAAAAATAAATAAATTTTTCACAATTTTAGGTTTCTCACTGAAATTATTTACAAACAGCTTGTGCAATTATGGCACAAATGGTTGTAAATGCTTCTCTGGGATCCCTTTCGTTCAGAAATAGCAGACATATATGGCTTTGGTGTTGCTTTTTGGTAATAATAAGGCCGTTAAATACTGCTGCTCACCACACTTGTAATATGCCCAGCAGTTAAGGGGTTAATTAGGTAGCTTGTGGGGTTAATTTTTAGCTTTAGTGTAGAGATCAGCCTCCCACCTGACACATCCCACCCCCTGATCCCCCCCTGACCCCCCTCAAACAGCTCTCTTCCCTCCCCACCTCACAATTGTCACCGCCATCTTAAGTACTAGCAGAAAGTCTGCCAGTACTGAAATAAAAATATTTTTTTTAATTTTTTTTATTTTTTGGCATAAAGTCTGCAGTGATAGATCCCCCCTTACCCCACAACCTCCCTGATCCCCCCTTACATCTTTCTAACCCTCCCCCTCTGTCTATATGCCGCCATCTTGGGTACTGGCAGCTGTCTGCCAGTACCCAATTTGCCCCCCAAAATAGTTTTTTTTAACTTTTTTAATATAAAATATATGTTTGCTGTAGTGTAGCTGGCCCCCCTAAATAATATTCAACCCTCCCCCTCCCAAATCCCTTATTAACCCCTTAAGGACCAGCGACGTACCCTGTATGTCGCTGGCCTTTTTTTGGGACTTGATTGTTTTATAGCGTGGTCTTGCCACCAGCATTGAGACTGCTCTATTCCACAAAGCCTGCTGGAGGGAGGGCATTAATAGCGTGTTCTTGCTAGACTAATGCTATTATGTCCTGAAAAACCCCTTAACAACCAGTGACATACAGGGTACATTGTGGTCATTAAGGGGTTAAAGAACAAAGATGCCACTGCATCTAGATCGCTTCCAGCACTTCAGACAACAGAGGACGAACCAGGTACGTCAACTGTCATTAAGGGAAGTTTTTTCTATGACGTACCTGGTACGTCCTCTGTCATTAAGGGGTTAAACACCCTAAAATTCCCACGTTCTATGTGTTCAAAATCAAAATCCACCAGGAAGTCCTATAGTGTCAGGAATTGGTACCTTTATGAGTAACTTATCCATGTATATTGAAAAGTTCTTACAGAGATATGTTTCTAATACTAAGGTATATTTAAAGCACACTTTATACAGTCAAAAAAATAAAAATTTAAATTTAAAACAATGGGACACAAATTGGTGGCTAAGAACAGCAGATGTTGCTTTATTGTATACCATTATTAATACAAAATAAATAAAGGTATTGAGGCTATTATGACCATCTTAAGTAAGGATGATAATTTAAATTTGATCCAATTACAAATATTGGATGGCATAGCTCTAATATTAGACACCTTGGGGCTGATTTATTAACGGTCTGTCTGACATGATCCGCTCAGCTGATCATGTCCGACAGACATCTCTAAATGCAGACAGCGATTTAACATTGCACAAGCAGTTCTTGTGAACTGCTTGTGTAATGCCACCCCCTGGAGCTTCATGGGCAATTGGCCGCTAGCAGGAGGTGTCAATCAGCCCGATCTTATAGGATCAGGCAGATTAATGTCTGCAGCCTGGAGCGGACCAGTTAAGGAGCAGCAGTCTTAAGACCACTGTTTCTTAACTGCTGTTTTCGGCAAGCCTGAAGGCTTGTGCAGAAACATGGGGATCAGGGGCCATTCGGCCCTTGATAATTCGGCCCCCAATTTTTTTCTGGTTTCATAATCACAGTCATTTTCAGATCAGTGGTATGGCTATGGGCACCAGATTCACACCCAGTTATGTTAACATTTATATGTCAAGTTAGGAAGATGAGTTTATTTATAACTCCCCCTGGAGTGTGTCTGGTGAACTGCAGCTGGTATATACATGATCTGTTTTTTTATTTGGAAAATCAATTAATTCAAATTAAGATTTTTGTTCAAACCTGTTGACATTAACAATTACATTTAAATGAATAATTGCCACTTAAAAACATGGTGGAGAAATATTTAAATACGTCAGGTTCAAAGGATAAGAAGAAATTGTAGTGATACAGAATGCGCGCTTTGCTGATGATATGTTGTTGCTGTTTAATCCAAAGTCTATAAATGATCAATTTGCTAACGGTACCTGGTTGTACTTGTAAGCTCAGGAGGAGGTTGAAATCTGTTCTGTTAGGTAAGTGAGAGAGTTTTTGCAGGTGTGCAAGGGATTGCCTTGGCAGTTGTTGATTCATGAGCATGGATCTGCTTTATCCAAGTTTAAGTTCTGAAGAGTTTTGAACTGGTCTGTGAAGGCAGCAGGATTGGTATATATATATATATATATATATATATATATATATATATATATATATATATATATATATATATATATATATATATATATATATATATATACTAGCTGGTAAGCCTGCCCAGAGGGCAGTCTATGTGTTGTAAATACAAAAATTAAAAAATAGAAATACAGAAAAAAATAAACACATTATCCAAAATAAAAAAATTCAACATAATCCCTATGAAAATAAAAAAGCCCCCCAAAATAAAAACACCCCCTAATCTAATGCTAAATTACCAATAGCCCTTAAAAGGGCTTTTTGTAGGGCATTGCCCTAAGTTAAACAGCTCTTTTGCAGTTACAAAAAATTCAAAGTCCCCCCTAACAGTAAAACCCACCACCCACCAAACCCCCCAAAATAAATAAACCCAACACTAAAAAACCTAAACTATCCATTGCCCTGAAAAGGGCATTTGTATGGGCATTGCCCTTAAAAGGGCATTCAGCTCTTTTAAGAAGTGCCCATAACCTTAATCTAAAAAAAAAACAAAACCCAAAATTAAAAAAAAAACCTAAGTGTAACCCCCAAAAATAAAAAATTAAACCTAATACCGATATAAATAAAAAAGCCCCCAAAAAATAAAAACACCCCCTAATCTAATGCTAAACTACCAATAGCCCTTAAAAGGGCTTTTTGTAGGGCATTGCCTTAAAGAAATCAGCTCTTTTACATTAAAAATAGACAAAGTCCCTCCTAACAGTAAAACCCACCACCAAACTCCCCAAAATCAAAAACCTAACACTAAAAAACCTAAACTATCCATTGCCCTTAAAAGATCATTCAGCTCTTTTGCTGCCCATCCCTAATCTAAAAAAAAAAAAAAAAAAATTAAAAAACCTAACTCTAACCCCCAGGTTTGTACTAACGGTTGCTGAAGTCCGGCGGAGAAGGTCCTCTTCTAGGCATTTAAGTCTTCTTCCAAGCGGCCGACATCTTCTTCCAAGTGGGGACCTCTTCTTTCTTTATCCAGGACAGCGGAACTGAAGACCGGCGACCTCAGAGTCATGGAGCGTGGAGGATACTCTTCTTCCGATCGCCGCCGTACACTGAATAGTGAATTCAAGGTACGCGATTAAAGATGGCGTCCCGTGAATTCCTATTGGCTGATTTGATTCTTCAAATTTAAATCAGCCAATAGGATGAGAGCTACTGAAATCCTATTGGCTGTTCAAATTAGCCAATAGGATTTCAGTAGCTCTCATCCTATTGGCTGATTTGAATTTGAAGAATCAAATCAGTCAATAGGAATTCAAGGGACGCCATCTTTAATCACGTACCTTAAATTCACTATTCAGTGTACGGTGGAGATCGTACAAAGAGGATTATCTACGCTCTATGGCTCCTCAGTTGCCGGTCTTCAGTTCCAGGGTCGCTGGTCTTCAGTTCCAGGGTCGCCGGTCTTCAGCTCCGTGGTCATCGGTCTACGGCTCCGCCCTCCACTCTGCGCCGGCTTGTTCCTGGAAGAAGAAAGAAGAGGACGCCGCTTGGAAGACTTCATCGCCTGGAACAGGACTTTTTTTGCCAGACTTCAGGAACCGTGAGTACCAATTTGGGGGTTAGACTTAGGTTTTTTAAAACTTTTTGGGGGGTTTGTTTTATTTAGATTAGGGATGGGCAATTCTTAAAAGAGCTAAATGCCCTTTTAAGGGCAGCAAAAGAGCTAAAAGCCCTTTCAAGGGCAATGCCCATACAAATGCCCTTTTCAGGGCAATGGGTAGTTTAGGTTTTTTAGTGTTAGGTTTATTTATTTTGAGGGGTTTGGTGGGTGGTGGGTTTTACTGTTAGGGGGGGCTTTGAATTTTTTGTAACTGTAAAAGAGCTGTTTAACTTAGGGCAATGCCCTGCAAAAAAAAAAAAACTTTTAAGGGATATTGGTAGTATAGCATTAGATTAGGAGGTATTTTTATTTTTGGGGGGCTTTTTTATTTTCATAGGAATTAGGTTTAATTTTTTTTAATATTTTTTTTGATAATTTGTTTATTATTTTCTGTAATGTTAGACTTTTATTTTTTGTAATTTTAGTTTAATTTAAACTTAGTTTTTTAATTTTTAAAGTAATGTTAGGTTTTTTATTTTAATTGTAATTTTGTTTTTTTTATTTAGGTAATTGGCTTTAACTTATGGGGTGTTAGGTTAGGGGGTGTTATTTTAGAGGGTTTAGTAATTTAATTAGTTATTTGCGTTGGGGGTTTGGCGGTTTAAGGGGTTCATAGGGTAATTAGGTTTATTGCGATGTGGGGGTTTTGCAGTTTAGGGTTTAATAGGGTAATTAGGTTTATTGCGATGTGGGGGTTTTGTGGTTTAGGGGTTAATAGGGTAATTAGGTTTATTGCGATGGGGGGGTTTTGCGGTTTAGGGGTTAATAGGGTAATTAGGTTTATTGCGATATGGGGGTTTTGCGGTTTAGGAGTTAATAAGGTAATTAGGTTTATTGCGATGTGGGTGGTTGATGGTTAAGGGATTAATATGTTAGGTTATTTGCGGATTAGGGGTTAATTACTTTATTATTTTGCGATGTGTGGGTTTGAGGTTTAGGTGTTAATACTTTGTGTGGGAGGTTAGTTTTTTTGTTGTTGTAATGCTCCATTTGCCTTCGCTGCATCCCGGTGGATTCCGAAAAGGGCAGGGTGGCACCACCCTGCCATTTTCAGAATCCACCGGGATGCAGTTTATGTTGCATCCCGGTTGATTCTGAAAATGGCAGGGTGGTGAAAGAATCCACCTTCGGAATCCACCTGGATGCAGCTTTGCGCGCGCAGCCAACATTCCTTTGAGGATGCGTGCGCAACTGCCGACGGACGCATTACAAACACAATTATAGTATACATATATATGTGTGTGTGATTATATGTATGCACATACATATTTACATATATAAACACGTAAATACACACATATATATATAGATAGATAGATAGATAGATAGATAGATAGATAGATAGATAGATAGATAGATAGAAATATAGTATATTTATATTTATATATATATATATATATATATATATATATACACACACAATATTTATATATATATATATATATATATATATACACTCTATATATATATATACAGTAAATGCAAAAAAACAAACACACAGTAATTTGAAAATGCACCCTGTACTATATTGAAAACACATTAACACACTATTTGATGTTTTACTTTGTGATAGATAGAAATACAGTATATTTATTTATTTATATATATATACAGTATATATATATATATATATATATATATATATATATATATATATATATATATATATATATATATATACACACAGTATATATATATATATATATATATATATATATATATATATATATATATATATACTGTGTGTGTGTGTAAATGTATATATACACGCACAGAGTATATATATATATACATACAGAGAGAAGCGCACTCACAGGAACGAAGCACCCAGCACCAAAATACCAGGCAATTCCTCTCTGAACAAGGAACACAGCAACTCCAGACAATCAGTTTGGCCTTCATTGGGCCTTGTCAGTGAGGTGTAGCCATATTTCTCTAAGCACACTGAGTAAGGAGTTCACGTCTGGTTGCCCCTTTTACCCATAGGGAGACTAAATACATACAGAGAGAAGTGCACTCACAGGAATGAACAACTGGCTAAATACCATTGTTAGCCTGTTCTATGGCGATTTACCACCTGGGTGCAGCTTTTTAGCGCAGTAATGCTTTTCACATAGTAGAATTTTCCTGTAGTATATCAGTCTGGTCCCGTCTATTACGGTTAGTCCAGGCCCGAAATACCAGGCAATTCCTCTCTGAACAAGGAACACAGCAACCCCAGACAATCGGTTCAGCCTTCATCGGGCCTCATCAGTGAGGTGTAGCCATATTCCTCTAAGCACACTGAGCAAGAAGTCCAAATCTCACAGGAATGAACAACTGGCTCAATACCATTGTTAGCCTGTTCTATATGGCGATTTACCACCTGGGTGCAGATTTTTAGCCCAGTAATGCTTTTCACAGAGAAGAAAAAGCTCAGTGTACTTAGAGGAATACTGCTACACCTCACTGACGAGGCCCAATGAAGGCCGAAGCAATCGTCTGGGGTTGCTGTGTTCCTTGTTCAGAGAGGAATTGTCTGGTATTTCGGTGCTGGGCTGACCGTAATAGGCGGGATCAGACTGATATGCTACAGGAAAGTTCTACTCTGTGAAAAGCAATACTGGGCAAAAAGATTTGCACCCAGATGGTAATTCGCCATAGAACAGGATAACAATGGTATTGAGCTGATTGTTCATTCCTGTGAGTGCATTTCTCTCTGTGTGTATTTAGTCTCCCTATGGGAAAAAGGGGCAACCTGACGTTGACTCCTTGATCAGTGTGCTTAGAGGAATACTGCTACACCTCAATGACAAGGCCCAATGAAGGCTGAAACGATCATCTGGGGTTGCAATGTTCCTTGTTCAGAAAGGAATTGCCTGGTATTTCGGCGCTGGACTGACAGTAATAGGCAGGATCAGGTTGATATACTACAGGAAAGTTCTACTCTGTGAAAAGCAATACTGGGCTAAAAGAAATTGCACCCAGGTGGTAAATCGCCATAGAACAGGCTTACAATAGTATTGAACTGGTTGTTCTTTCCTGTGAGTGCATTTCTCTCTGTGTGTATGTATGTATATATATATATATATATATATATATATATATATATATATATACAGGGAGTGCAGAATTATTAGGCAAATGAGTATTTTGACCACATCATCCTCTTTATGCATGTTGTCTTACTCCAAGCTGTATAGGCTAGAAAGCCTACTACCAATTAAGCATATTAGGTGATGTGCATCTCTGTAATGAGAAGGGGTGTGGTCTAATGACATCAACACCCTATATCAGGTGTGCATAATTATTAGGCAACTTCCTTTCCTTTGGCAAAATGGGTCAAAAGAAGGACTTGACAGGCTCCGGAAAGTCAAAAATAGTGAGATATCTTGCAGAGGGATGCAGCACTCTTAAAATTGCAAAGCTTCTGAAGCGTGATCATCGAACAATCAAGAGTTTCATTCAAAATAGTCAACAGGGTCGCAAGAAGCGTGTGGAAAAACCAAGGTGCAAAATAACTGCCCATGAACTGAGAAAAGTCAAGCGTGCAGCTGCCAAGATGCCACTTGCCACCAGTTTGGCCATATTTCAGAGCTGCAACATCACTGGAGTGCCCAAAAGCACAAGGTGTGCAATACTCAGAGACATGGCCAAGGTAAGAAAGGCTGAAAGACGACCACCACTGAACAAGACACACAAGCTGAAACGTCAAGACTGGGCCAAGAAATATCTCAAGACTGATTTTTCTAAGATTTTATGGACTGATGAAATGAGAGTGAGTCTTGATGGGCCAGATGGATGGGCCCGTGGCTGGATTGGTAAAGGGCATAGAGCTCCAGTCCGACTCAGACGCCAGCAAGGTGGAGGTGGAGTACTGGTTTGGGCTGGTATCATCAAAGATGAGCTTGTGGGGCCTTTTCGGGTTGAGGATAGAGTCAAGCTCAACTCCCAGTCCTACTGCCAGTTTCTGGAAGACACCTTCTTCAAGCAGTGGTACAGGAAGAAGTCTGCATCCTTCAAGAAAAACATGATTTTCATGCAGGACAATGCTCCATCACACGCGTCCAAGTACTCCACAGCGTGGCTGGCAAGAAAGGGTATAAAAGAAGAAAATCTAATGACATGGCCTCCTTGTTCACCTGATCTGAACCCCATTGAGAACCTGTGGTCCATCATCAAATGTGAGATTTACAAGGAGGGAAAACAGTACACCTCTCTGAACAGTGTCTGGGAGGCTGTGGTTGCTGCTGCACGCAATGTTGATGGTGAACAGATCAAAACACTGACAGAATCCATGGATGGCAGGCTTTTGAGTGTCCTTGCAAAGAAAGGTGGCTATATTGGTCACTGATTTGTTTTTGTTTTGTTTTTGAATGTCAGAAATGTATATTTGTGAATGTTGAGATGTTATATTGGTTTCAATGGTAAAAATAAATAATTGAAATGGGTATATATTTATTTTTTGTTAAGTTGCCTAATAATTATGCACAGTAATAGTCACCTGCATACACAGATATCCCCCTAAAATAGCTAAAACTAAAAACAAACTAAAAACTACTTCAAAAATATTCAGCTTTGATATTAATGAGTTTTTTGGGTTCATTGAGAACATGGTTGTTGTTCAATAATAAAATTAATCCTCAAAAATACAACTTGCCTAATAATTTTGCACTCCCTGTATATATATAAGAGCTAGGAAAGGGAGGGCACTCTCAGGATTTATATACATCAAAGTTAGTTTATTGTTTATAACAACAACATTAGAAAGTCATAAGGATAGGTTGACGTTTCGGCTTACATAGAAGCCTTCATCAAGACAGATGAACAACTGTTAAACGAAGAAGAAAAAATAACAGATTTAAAAACACAAAACACAACATCAATACGTAATCCCACCACCAAATTGTTTGCAGGCAGAAAAATAAACCCACAAATAATAAAAATAAACATAGAAAAAATAAAAATAAAAATAAGGCAAACCCATACACATAGCGCTAGGAGATACAACAATACAGTCCCTCCAATACTCTCAATCTGCTCTGGATATACACTGGTGGGGTATATATTATAATCTTAGCAAGCAAACAAAGCGTATGTAACTCAATTGTAGGTAAAACACCATACGGCTGCACAGTTTATGGGTTATGCAAAGTCCGGTATACATTGGCCTGCCATATACATAAAAGACCCTTCAAAAGAGACTAGCAAGTCCCCATACCTCATTAGAAACCGCCTCAGACTCTGAGACCATATACAGTTGTTCTAATGTTTCAAAGCAGATAGGTGCACCATACATTATACATTATACATTTAGCAACAAAAAGGCACTATATCACTTCCTGATGCTCATTTATCTCGCATCTTACAACCTGACATTGCGTGCAGTAGTCACGCTGGACCCGACCTTCAAAGAAAACCACAACCACGTATACAAGCATGTGCACATCTTAGTATTGCACTCGTAACACTTTCAAAAGACTCAACTAGGTCTACAGTCATGTGCAAACCTTAGTATTGCACTAGTACCCCCTAAGTATATACGCATGTACCTTACCAACATTTGACAGTAGTTACAACCTTGCAAATCCACACTGCCTTTAATACGTGCCCCACATGGTATAAGCTCAATAGGTAGTCTCACTTTCCAGTCCACAAATATAGATTTAACTCGGGCAATATGCATTACACACCCACCGTTAACTACATGTGGTGCCCACAGCCCTAGCAAAAACATAAACAACCCCCATGTTTTGGGCCACAATATTAAGAAGCAAACAAATTATATTACCTCACAACGGCGACTTGCAGCCGCACACAACACCACCAGCAAAACAGAATGCCATTAACAGAAACTGGAAACTATTTAAGCCCTGATCACCAGGCTCTCATTGGTTGGCAATAGGGGTGTGTCAAAAACACACCTGTAGCAGCTGTATCAACTACAGAGAAGTGCAGACAGTGCTGGATACTCTAATTAACTCAATTATAACCATGTTCAGCTGATACCACAACAGCAGACACTATGGATGCTTAGAATTGGCAAGTGCCACAGATGTATATAACATAGTAGATAAAGAATGGAAGCCATAATAAACCAGAGGTAACTGCATTCAGCTACTGTATAAACCAGAGTATACAACAAAATAAGGATGGGATCGCATATTCTCATTATAATGCAGAGCAAATTGCACCCCATGTAGTTAACGGTGGGTGTGTAATGCATATTGCCCGAGTTTAATCTATATTTGTGGACTGGAAAGTTAGACTACCTATTGAGCTTATACCATGTGGGGCACATATTAACGGCAGTGTGGATTTGCAAGGTTGTAACTACTGTCAAATGTTGGTAAGGTACATGCGTATATACTTAGGGGGTACTAGTGCAATACTAAGGTTTGCACATGACTGTAGACCTAGTTGAGTCTTTTGAAAGTGTTACGAGTGCAATACTAAGATGTGCACATGCTTGTATACGTGGTTGTGGTTTTCTTTGAAGGTAGGGTTCAGCGTGACTACTGCACGCAATGTCAGGTTGTCAGATGCGAGATAAATGAGCATCAGGAAGTGATATAGTGCCTTTTTGTTGCTAAATGTATAATGTATGGTGCACCTATCTGCTTTGAAACATTAGAACAACTGTATATGGTCTCAGAGCCTGAGGCGGTTTCTAATGAGGTATGGGGACTTGCTAGTCTCTTTTGAAGGGTCTTTTATGTATATGGCAGGCCAGTGTATACCAGAATTTGCATAACACATAAACTGTGCAGCCGTATGGTGTTTTACCTACAATTGAGTTACATACGCTTTGTTTGCTTGCTAAGATTATAATATATACCCCACCAGTGTATATCCAGAGCAGATTGAGAGTAGTGGAGGGACTGTATTGTTGTATCTCCTAGCGCTATGTGTATGGGTTTGCCTTATTTTTATTTTTTCTATGTTTATTTTCATTATTTGTGGGTTTATTTTTCTGCCTGCAAACAATTTGGTGGTGGGATTATGTATTGATGTTGTGTTTTGTGTTTTTAAATCTGTTATTTTTTCTTCTTCGTTTAACAGTTGTTCATCTGTCTCGATGAAGGCTTCTATGTAAGCCGAAACGTCGACCTATCCTTATGACTTTCTAACGTTGTTGTTATAAACAATAAACTAACTTTGATGTATATAAATCCTGAGAGTGCCCTCCCTTTCCTAGCTCTTATCTACAATCCATTGAGGATTGCACCCAGGTGCTTCATTATTAGTTGAAGCTGGAGTGCTGGAACACGTGCTAATTATATATATATATATATATATATATATATATATATATATATATATATATATATATATATATATGTATATATATATATATATATATATATATAAATGTAAAAAAACAAACATAAACAGTAATTTGAAAATTCAATTCACCCTGCACTATATTGAAAACACATTATTAACACATTATTTGATGTTTTACTTTGTGAATTTAATGTATTTTTTAAAATATGCATTCATTTTTAAATCCGATGACTGCAACAAGTTCCAAAAAAGTTGAGACAGGGGCAATTTAGGACTAATAGTGATGTGATAAGTTGAAATAAGAAGGTGATATGAAACAGGTGAGGCAATCATGTAATCATAGTATAAGGAGCCTCCAAAAAAGGCCTACACCTTCAAGAGCAAGGATGGATCGGGGCTCGCCAATTTGCCAACAGAAGCGTCAGGGCATAATCCAACACATTAAGAAAAACATTCCCCAAAGACAAATCTGTAGGATTTTGAGCATTTCACCTTCTACAGCAGTGTTTCTAAAAATGCTGTCCTCAAGTACTCCTAACAGGCCAGGTTTTCATTATAGCTGAACCAGTGCACAGGTGAGGTAGTCAGCTGATCAGTAACACCATGGTTACTAACCTGCTCTCACCCATCAGCTGATTATTTCACCTGTGCACTGGTTCAGCTATAATGAAAACCTGGCCTGTTGGGGGTACATGGGGACTATAATTGAGAAACAATGTTCTACAGTGCACAATATAATTAAAAGATTTAAGGAATTTGGTAAAATCTTGGTGCGTAAAGCGCAAGGCTGAAAATCACTTCTGAATGCATGTGATCTCCAATCCATCAGACCAGGGCCGGTGCAAGGGTTTTTGTCTACACAGGTGAAGGTGCATTTTGACGCCCCCGACCCCAATCCCCACCACGACACCATAAAAAAAAACAGACAATACCTAATGCAAATTAAATACTAAGTATGGATTTCTCACTGTAAGAGTCACAGACAGGTGGACAATTACATGACTCAACAAACATCAAAACAAAAATGTGTTTAACCAAGCCAAGGAATTTCTGTTTTTAGCTTTGAAAATGCTCAATTTCAGATGCAACAAACAATAATGAGTTTATTATTCCACTAAATACTGGTTTATATTGGAACGGGAAAAAAGTGTGTAATAATGCAAAATAAATAAACTCATTATTTCAACATATGGCTTTTTAGTATTTAATTTATAAGAGAACAATAAAAACAATTTACAACTATTACCATGTCTATATATATATATATATATATATATATATATATATATATATATATATATATATATATATATATATATATATATAGCCCAGATTAAACTTTTGCATATGTTTGACATACAATACTAAATACACACTCTCTCTAGCTAACGTTATATTGCCCCAGTTTTTAAAATTCTCCTGTCCTATTGAAAGCATTGACACCATACATATTGTGCACAGTGCACAGGGAGGGTGTATTGTGTGAATAGTGACTGCTTTGCGAAAATGACATGGAAAAATTGGCTAATTCGAGTTATCTAGGCTTTATTACTTATTTGTATATTTAAAAACGTTATATTACAAAGGATTGGAAAGGAGTATTTATTGACAATAAATACTCCTTTCCAATCTTTGTAATATTTGACTTGTTAATTCTAAAGTTGACAGTCACGTGGGTGTGTATGCCATATTAAAATATTATTTAAAACACAACACAATATAACCTGAGTACATATTAATATTCCATAGAAGATAGAAGATAACTTAAAGGGACATTATACACTCATTTTTTCTTTGCATAAATGTTTTGTAGATGATCTATTTATATAGCCCATAAAGTTTGTTTTTTTTAAAAATGTATAGTTTTGCTTATTTTTAAATAACATTGCTCTGATTTTCAGACTCCTTACCAAGCCCCTAAGTTTTATGTGAATACTGTCAGCTACCTATCCAGCTTGCTCCTGTTTGTGTAAAGGGTCTTTTCATATGCAAAAGAAGGGGGAGGGGGGAGGGTCTTATTTCCCACTTGCAGTGGGCTTTCCAGCTGCCTTTTCAACAGAGCCAAACTGACAGCTTCTAAGTAAGTTTTTAAACAGTTTTATACTGGATATTTATATCAGTATCTGTGCATCTTATTCTTTATAGTAGTGTCTATTACATGCAGTTATATGAAAATGAGTGTATACTGTCCCTTTAAGGAATAACCTGCCACCTTTATTGTTTTATGCAAGGATAGGAACTTAGGCACATGTAACATTTTTTTTCTGTATATCAGATAGTTATGAATAATTAATATGGCCTTGAGTAAATCGGACTTTCATCATTACAACTAAGTTTTCCAGCCACCTTTGCAGAGGAGTCTGTGCACAACTCTATGAAAATTTGTATGGTGGTGGTGCTGACCGCCTGGTCCAGTCCGTGCATATTTTCTTTTTTCTGCCCTCAGTGGGCCCCTTCCCCCAGCCCTCATAGACCCCTGTCCTGCCGTGCCACAGCACGGCACCATTCCCTATCCATATATCCTACCTCACTCTTCTCAGTACTCGAGTCTTCACTCATCTGTGGTCTGGCCGTCTCTGTCTCACGAGTCACTGGTTGGGCAGGGCATCACTCACCTCACGTGGCTTCTCATTCATAGATGGTGCTGCAAAACTGTGCAGTGTGTGAGCCTGACCTCAGACAGTCACGTGGAGCCAGGCTCATTCCGCACAATTTCTCCCTCTCAGAGTCTCAGTCAGAGTAGGCTACTAGGCTGGCCAGGTAGGCAGCACAAGCGTAGCTGTTCAAGTGAGCTCCGCAGGTCCGCCTCCACTCTGTCAACACACGCGCGGCGGCGCCCACATTCCCATAATAGGCTAGAGCAAGCCAATAGCCGGGCCAGTTAGGTCAGACAGGGACAGGAAGCAAGTTGTTGAACTGTTGCAATAGCCGAGACAGCCAGAGACACTTCTGCAGCGGGCAGCGGCAATAATAAAAATGAAATTAATCAGAATAATACATATTATGATACATTTAATAAACAACATCATCATTACTGTACATTCTGTAAGTCAGTCCCTCACTGTCTCATCTATCATCACGCTCAGAGTGGCAGTGACTAGTGGCAGATGATACACAGCTGTTGGCACCGCTCAGTCAGTACCCCCTGCTGGGAGGTGCCCTAAGGTGGCTGCCTAGACTGCCTTACACAAGCGCTGGCAGTGCCTCAGATATCACTGTCTAAAAAACTGTCATGAGTCTGTAATGGATATCCTGATATGGACTCGGGAATACTTTGGAAAACCTTTGTCAGTCATCACCATTCGCCGCTGCTCCATAGATGCAAGTTAAGATTTTACTATGCAAAGCAGAAGCCATAGATCATTACTGTCCAGAAGCATTGCTGACTTCTCTGGACTCAGTCTTATCTGAGATGGACAGTAGCACAGTGGAATCATGTTTTGTGGTGCAACTAGTCAACATTTCAAATAGTTTTTGAAAAAAACAGCCATTGTGTTCTCTGGGCCAAAGAAGAAAAGAACCATCCAAGATGATGAAATCCAAGCTGAAAAAAAGTGTATATTTTCCAAACTACATTAACGCCTTCACCCAATAAGACATATATATATATATATATATATATATATTCCTGCTGTTTTCCAGGAATTTATTAATGATGTCCTATGAGATATTTTGCAATAGTTTGTTGTGGTGTACCTAGACGACATCCTCATACACTCACCAACACTTGAGGCTCATCGTTCTGATGTTACACGGGTTCTTCAGAGACTATGTGAGAACGGCCTGTTTTGTAAACTCGAGAAATGTGAGTTCCATCAGACTCAAGTAACCTTCCTAGGTTATGTTATCTCCGTTGCAGGGTTCTCCATGGATTCTGACAAGATATCTGCAGTTCTGCAGTGGCCTGGCCCAGTTGGTCTTTGGTGTATTCAACGTTTTTGGGGTTCGTTAATCACTATAGAAAGTTTATTAAAAACTTTTCTTCCTTGGTCAAACCTATCACAAGCATGACCCATAAAGAGAATGATCCACTCCATTGGTCACCTACTGCCATTAAGGCCTTTGATAGTCTTAAGATTGCCTTTGCTGCCGCTCCAGTTCTGGCTCATCCTAACCCTGTCCTGCCTCTCGTTCTTGAGGTCGATGGGTCTGAGACTGGAGTAGGTTCCCTCTTGTCTCAACGTCCTACACCTGATGGTTCCTTTCATTCGTGTGGTTTCTTCTCTAAGAAATTGTCTCCAGCAGAGTGCAATCTTGAAATTGGCGACAGGGAATTACTGGCCATAATTTTGGCACTCAAGGAATAGAGGCATCTTCTCGAGGGTACTAGCGTGCCAGTGCTCATTCTTATTGACCACAAGAATTTAACTTATCTATCGGAAGCAAAACGTTTGTTGCCCCGACAGGCCAGATGGGCATTATTTTTGTCTCGGTTTAATTATGTGGTCTCCTGTCTGGTAGTAAGAATGTTAGGGCTGATGCCCTCTCTCGAAAATCTTCGCCTCTGTCCAAGGAGGAGTCTGTACCTACTCCAGTTATACCTCATGACCATATTTTGGCTACCATACGTACTAATTTGACTTCTCCCTTGGGGGGAGGAGATCCTGGCTGCACAAACCAATGCACCTCCTGAGAAACCTAGTGGTAAATGTTTTGTTCCTGAGAATCTTCGAACTAAACTTTTGCACACTTACCACTATCCTAAAGCCGCAGGTCACCCAGGCAAGAACCAAATGATTTGGTCTGTCCCTCGACAATTCTGGTGGCCAGGTCTTTGTTCTGATGTGCTGCATATGTTGCCTCCTGCTCAGTTTGTGCACAGAATAAGACTCCTCAATGTCTTCCTGTGGGTCTTCTTCAACCTATTGCTAATGGTGAGCGTCCTTGGACACATCTTTCCACGGACTTCATTGTTGAGCTCCCTGTTTCCAATGGCAATACTGTTATCCTTATGGTGGTTGACCGTTTTTCTAAAATGTTACATTGCATTCCCTTGAAGAAGTTACCTACCGCTCAGGAGCTTGCTTCAATTTTTGCCCGAGAGGTCTTCCGTTTACATGGGTTACCCAAGGAGATAGTGTCGGACCGGGGTAGCCAGTTTGTCTCCAGATTTTGGCGTTCCTTTTGTGCTCAAATGGGGATCCAGCTTTCCTTCTCCTTGGCATATCACCCTCAATCCAATGGGGCTGCGGAATGGTCTAATCAAGCTCTGGAACAGTTTCTCCGTTGCTATGTCTCAGATCACCACAATAATTGGTCTGAACTGTTACCTCGGGCAGAGTTTGCTCGTAATAGTGCTATTAATGCTTCCTCCAAGTTATCCCCGTTCATGGCGAATTATGGGTTTCAACCATCCTTGTTGCCCGATTCATTCATGTCTCAGGGTATTCCGGCTTTGGAGGAGCATCTCTGGCAACTCCGTTCCATGTGGGTGCAGATTCAGGACTGCCTTCATCGTTCTATGCAGCGCCAAAAGTTCCAGGCTGATCGTAGGCGTCTGCCCGCTCCTTCCTACCAGGTTGGTGAGAGAGTTTGACTGTCCTCCCGCAACTTAACCTTCCTCCTGCAATGCGCATCTCCAATGTTTTTCATGTCTCCCTCTTGAAACCATTGGTTTGTAATCGGTTTACCACTGTGTTGCCTCGTCCCCATCCTATCTTTGTTGACAACCATGAAGTGTATGAGGTCAGCAGCATTATTGACTCTCGCATGTCCAGGGTCCGCGTACAGTATTTGGTTCACTAGAGGGGCTACGGTCCGGAGGAGCATTCATGGGTTCCCTCCTTTGATGCTCATGCCAAAATGGGTCTAGATCAATACCTTGGGTTATCTAATTAAAAAAAAATATATATATATATATATATATATATATATAATTTTGACATGTAAATAAAAAAACAGGGTTCTATTTCTGTTTAAATGGAGTGATAGCAAAAATGCTAAACATTCTCTGGTATTTTGGGTAAGTTTTTGCCTGAAAGTCCCGGTAGTGAAGGGGTTAAATTCACAAAGTAAAACATCAAGTAATGTGTTAATAATGTGCTTTCAATATAGTACAGGGTGAATTTACTTTTCAAATTATTTTTGTTTGTTTGTTTGTTATATGCCATATACCATATCCCTTTTAAAACCATTTTATCAATATTAAAATTATTATTTGATGCGTTTTCTGAAAAGTTTTTTTTTAATTCTTACACTTTACTTCAGGTCTCAAGTTGCACAAAATATTCTAGTGCGATTTTGGCTTAAGCTCGAGCATAGCCTATAACTTTCACCTTAACCCCTTAACGACCAAGGACATATGCCATACGTCCTCAAAAAAAATACACTTAACGCCTAGGACGTATGGCGTACGTCCTCGGTCTGGAAAGCAGCTGGAAGCGATCCTGCTCGCTTCCAGCTGCTTTCCGGTTATTGCAGTGATGCCTCAACATCGAGGCATCCTGCAATAACCCCCCTTGGCCATCCGATGCAGAGAGAGCCACTCTGTGGCCCTCTCTGCACCGGACATCGATGGCCGGTTTCGTTGGTGGGTGGGAGCCAGTCTGGGAGGCGGGTGGGCGGCCATCGATGGGCCGTATGATGTGGAGGGGGGCGGGATCATGGGCGGGAATGCCGGGTGCGCGCGCGAGTGCGCGCGCGTGCACAAGGGGGCGCACGCGGGCAGGGAGCGGGTGGGAACCGCTACACTACAGAAAAATGATGGGAGAAAAGTGGCAGTGAGGGCCAAATATATCTAAAGTATGTCGATCTAAGAGATCTGGGAGGGGGTGGGGGGTTGGTCTTTTGGGGGGGGCAAGCTACACTACAGAATTTTTTTTTAAAAAAGAATAAAAACAAATGTTTTACTATAAACTGTGTACTGGCAGACAGCTGCCAGTACCAAAGATGGCTACTAATAAGTTAGAGGGGGATGGGTAAAGAGCTGTTTGGGGGGTATCAGGGAGGTTGGGGGCTAAGGGGGGATCCTCCAGAGCAGCATATGTAAATATGCCTTTTTAAAAAAAATTTTTTATCAAGGATAGCTTTTTTTTTTAGTACTGGCAGACTTTCTGCCAGTACTTAACATGGCGGGGACAATTGTGGGGTGGGGGAGGGAAGAGAGCTGTTTGGGAGGGATCAGAAGGTGTAATGTGCCAGATGGGAGGCTGATCTCTACACTAAAGCTAAAATTAACCCTGCAAGCTCCCTACATGCTACCTAATTAACCCCTTCACTGCTAGCCATAATACACGTGTGATGCGCAGTGGCATTTTGAGGCCTTCTAATTACCAAAAAGCAACGCCAAAGCCATGTATGTCTGCTATTTCTCAACAAAGGGGATCCCAGAGAAGCATTTACAACCATTTTTGCCATAATTGCACAAGCTGTTTGTAAATGATTTCAGTGAGAAACATAAAATTGTGAAAAATTTTACTTTTTTTTTATTTAATCGCATTTGGCGGTGAAATGGTGGCATGAAATATACCAAAATGGGCCTAGATCAATACTTAGGGTTGTCTACTACACTACAATAAAGCTAAAATTAACCCTACAATCTCCCTACATGCTCCCTAATTAACCCCTTCATTGCTGGGCATAATACACGTGTGGTGCGCAGTGGCATTTAGCGGCCTTCTAATTACCAAAAAGCAACACCAAATCCATATATGTCTGCTATTTATGAAAAAAGGGGATTCCAGAGAAGCATTTACAACCAGTTGTGCCATAATTGCACAAGCTGTTTGTAAATAAATTCAGTGAGAAACCTAAAGTTTGTAACAAAATGTGTGAAAAAGTGAACAATTTTTTTTATTTGATCGCATTTGGTGGTGAAATGGTGGCATGAAATATACCAAAATGGGCCTAGATCAATACTTTGGGATGTCTTCTAAAAAAAAATATATACATGTCAAGGGATATTCAGGGATTCCTGGAAGATATCAGTGTTCCAATGTAACTAGCGCTAAGTTTGAAAAAAAGTGGTTTGGAAATAGCAAAGTGCTTCTTGTATTTATTGCCCTATAACTTGCAAAAAAAGCAAAGAAAATGTAAACATTGGGTATTTCTAAACTCAGGACAAAATTTGGAAACTATTTAGCATGGGTGTTTTTTGGTGGTTGCAGATGTGTAACAGATTTTGGGGGTCAAAGTTAGAAAAAGTGTGGTTTTTTTCCATTTTTTCCTCATATTTTATATTTTTTTTTATAGTAAATTATAAGATATGATGAAAATAATTGTATCTTTAGAAAGTCCATTTAATGGCGAGAAAAACGGTATATAATATGTGTGGGTACAGTAAATGAGTAAGAGTATAATTACAGCTAAACACAAACACTGCAGAAATGTAAAAATAGCCTTGGTCCCAAACGGTCAGAAAATGGAAAAGTGCTGTGGTCATTAAGGGGTTAATAACGTAATATCAGCACTATTTAGCGCTGTTGTGATATCCATTTAATGTATAGGTTGCGCTAGAGCAATGTTAGCCGGACTAACCCTTCTCTGGTAAATGTGATTTATCATGGACGTGTAATAACAAGTTGCTTGCTATTGTTAGCGCGGTCAAGCGATATGGCTTATTACGTCCCACAATATCATTAACAAGCCACTGTAATCTAGCCCTTAGTATTTTCACACACAAAAACTAACATATCAATAACCATCATTATTAAAAGTATTGAAAACGGGGGGGCGGAGCTATCGCCGGGAGAAGTTGGTCGCACTCATAGTGAGCTCCTGCTACAATCTTCAATAAAACCTAAAGTTTTTTGCCCTTTATTTTTTATTTTTGCCAGTTTCATTAGCCCCACTATCCCTCCTTTTATGCCAGCTTGCCGCATCTAAAAAGATTAGATATAAGACTGCGGAGCGGCAGATGTGGACTCTCCAGCGTGCAGGCCCTTTCACCGGAGGCTCTAGGGGGATTAACCTACTCTAACAAACACTGAAGGCACCGGAGCTTGTCTCCCTCACTGAGCTACAGCCCCAAGTACTCCCCTGAACTGATCGATAAACTTACCTGCAGGCGAGACTGTTCACTACTCCGGGACCGCAATTTACCCGAGAGCGGCGCCATCTTGGTTTCTGTTGTGAGCCACGCGGAGTCTGCAAAGAGGAACACACAGATCAACAGCTCTAAACTTACCTCTCTTTTGGATCGCTGACTTACCTGCATCATGCCGGGAGGTCCTTTTGTGAGCCTATAAAACGGAGAAGCCCTAATTAGTCTCTAACTGTAAGTACTGCGGAACAGTATCCATATAACAGCTCATAGTACTGGGGCTCCAGCCTGAGTCAGCACAGTTTCACTAAGCTCCTTAGCGCAGCCATACCCGGCAGTGTGGGCCAAGACCATCTATACACTGGAGTTTAATTTGGGTGCAGGGTGCCAATCCAATACTGAACTCACTCATTGTACCAGCTAAGATACAAGGGGGTATTTGAGACCTCTGTTCCTACACGAAGGGCCTTAACTCCTTTATGTGCAGCTCTTGAACGGCAAGTTGGGACAATCATATACAACCTAACTCTGTGTATTTTTCTCCTCTTACTTAAATACCTCAGACCCTCAGTGCAAGAGTGAGGATGATTGGGCCACTCGCTAAATAGGCTTTCCTCAAGTCACGGAGCTGCCAGTCTGATCCGCAGCACGGGAGGGACAGAGTGCATCGGATTGCTTGTGCAGAGAGGAGGATCGCCCTCAGATACCCAGATTCACACGGGTGGACAGAACATAACTACAGGGCCCTGCTGACACAGAGATTACCTGCAGTGCTGCGCATTGCTCAGACCCCAAGGCCTCTCAGGACTCAGAACCCCTGCCTAACTCTCAGTTAAATAAAGCACTACAGTGTCTCTCCCCCTCCCTTTCCCACTCTACTTCTTAGAGTGGGTCATACCCCACATCCCTTTCCCGTCTGGGCCCAGTGGTGGCATTGATCTCCCTAGGGGAGAGACACATCCTGTCAAAACCTGCTATTTCTGGAAACTACTTATTACCTACACTCCTACCTGCCCACACCATAGCTCACTGCTAATACAGCCTATGAAGAACACTTTATGACTGTCTTACTCACGTAAAGCTACTATGATGTGCTAAGTCCTGGGGCGCCCCTCCCTGCCGGTGTTAGCCAGCTGATTCGGCCAGGTCTCCCTATTGGTGGCCCTTTCTACTCCTAATATCTCTTAACACACTGCCCATCACTTGTTGCACCCCTTCCATTCAATGCCGCAACAATCCAGGAGGAAATCCTTCAAAGCATACAGTTCGGGACCATTTTCTTCCCATCAGGGACCTACTGCCGGATGCCTCGGATGATGACGGATCTGTCTCCCCCTCTGTGTCCGAGGGAAGGGCTAGCGTGCGGAGCTCACCGCCCTCCCGCACGCAGTCTGAGACGATCACTATGGATTCCATGAGACTGCTCCTAGATCAACAGACCCAATCATTCACAAAAAGATTCGATAAACTTGAGAGGTCCTTTGACGATCTCAGAAAAGACATTGTCACAGTAAATGAGCGAACTGACATTCTTGAGCGCAAACAGGAGGACCTACTGGTCGACCACACAAATTGGGTAAGCTACACGCAGAATTTGGCTGACCAGGTGTCCTCCTTGGAGGCGAAACTAGCTGATCTGGAGGATCGTTCCAGACGGAGCAACGTCAGGATCCGGGGAATCCCGGAGTCTGTGGGGCTCCAGGAACTGGAAAAATTCGCTCAAGCACTATTTAGGGCCATTCTGGGCCCATCGGGAGATCAGGATGCGAGAATCGACAGAATACATAGAGCAGCTAGACCACAAAATCTGCCTGCGGACAAACCTAGAGATACCATAGCCAAACTACACTATTTCTCCTTCAAAGATAGGCTCCTGAAGATCACCTTGAGACAGCCGCAACTTCCAGATCAATTCAGAGAAATCTCGCTATTCCCTGATCTGTCCCCTTTCACACTTCAACAACGTCGGAGCTTCAGTGAATCCACAAAAACTCTGAGAGCCCATCACATCCGATATAGGTGGGGATTCCCGACTAAATTGATTATTACCAAAGATGGGGCCCAACACACTGTGCTAACACCTCGGCAGGCACAAGAACTCCTGAGAACCTGGAATTTACCCGCTGTAAACGGGGATGACGAGCCTCCCCGCCCACAGAGAGTGGGACCCCTACTGAGAGTGGGAGCTCAGCCTAGGAACCCAGACAGACAGGTACCACCTCGACTGGACCCCGGACGATGAATCACCTTCTCCAACCCACCTAAGGAGGTCTTAAGATTACCTAATCTCCCCTCTCCGGGTGCTACATAGACTGCTTATAGCTGTCCTACCCTTGTGAGGACTGTTCTGCTCCCCACCGCCATGATGGCGACGAGGAACTTGAAAGGCCCAGTGGATAGGCGCCTTAACATCATCCCCTATTCCATGTTCTTTTTCCCTCCCTTTCCCTCACCACAAGTTATTTGAGTTCTACACACTCAGTTCTCACTACTCTAGATGGCTGGTCATAGTTTGCCTGAGTAGACCATCTCCCTATATGGACTGTGATTACATCTGAAAGTCGGAGATGACCAGAGAGCTGGTAATGTACTTTTGAAGGACTATTTATTCTCACTAAAATGCATATTATTTAAATAAGTTATATTCACACCACTAATTCTTTGTATTGTTCTGACAATGTTCTAAATATAGTTCTGAGTTTATATTTCCTGCATAGATGTTCCCGGTGATTTTGGTCTTTCTCCCTAACCTCTTTCATCCACCCATCCTTCCAGCATTTTCCCTGCTCCCCCTAACTCATTTTCCCTTCTCCTACTCTAATCTGGTCTCCCTTGACCTCCTAACACCCCTTCTCTTCCTGCTACCTTCCCGCTAGATCCCACCACCTTTTCCTACCCACGCATTCCACTTTTCCCCCCGCCTTCCCCCCCATTTCAGCCTGGCTTCAACTCTCCATATGCCACCCTGGTTACTGGGTGGGCATCTCCGTGGAGGGGGCAGGGGAGAGGTCTTACCATCTAAGCAAGGTCAAGGTGTACAGTACAAACTGTTTTTTTATATGACCAATTGAATTTAACCTGCATTGTTGAAACTGTATAAAAAAAATTTAATTTTCCTTTTTCACACAAGATTCTGGGCTACTGGTCTGTG
This sequence comes from Bombina bombina, assembly GCF_027579735.1. NCBI lineage: Eukaryota > Metazoa > Chordata > Amphibia > Anura > Bombinatoridae > Bombina > Bombina bombina. The sequence continues at coordinate 949,633,264 of NC_069504.1, forward strand.
TAGAGGTGTATATAATGATTACATGCTTTCTTTTCATCTCTTTTTTCCTTGCCACCTTCCCTTTCCTTAACACTTGCTCAGTAACAGCTCCCCAACCCCTCTTTAGCTCCTATGCCCTCTCACTACTGCTCCGCCTTGCTCCCCATCCGCTCTTCTTTCCTTCTTAGATGACAGATCTTCGTGTCATCCACCAATTATTTCCTTTATCCATAGGCTCTCCCCTTCCCACCCCCCACCTTCCCTTATATGGCCCATGCAACCAATACAGCCTTTTCCGCTCATTCCTCCTTATGCCCTATCCCACCTATCTGCCTCTTCACCTTCCGATCTTATCCTAAGATCTGGAGAATGTCAAATGTTTAGCACTGTAGAAATTTGTAAGATATCATGCCTCGGACCATCTGCTCAGGGTTCACATAGAAGTTCTTGTAAAATTTAAATGCTCTCTTTATGTCTCTTTGTGTCCCCACCATCAGCCTACCCTTCCCTTACTCCACCCGCCTCTGATACCCCTCCTACTCGTAAGCCTTTGCTACTGCTCTGCCCTCCTTTCACTACCCTCCTCTTTTTCCCTTGGTGAATAACCCGTGTGCCACTTAACTCCAATCTTTCCTGTTTCCTCATTCCTAATCCTTTCCTTCTCTACCAAGGTTTCTTACCGATACACCCTACCTTTCCCCCCTCTCACCTCCTTTCCCATCCCAACCTGGCTTCAACTTCCCATATCCCACTTCAGACACTGAGTGGGCATCTCTATGGGGGAGGATGGGGAGGGGTCCGACCATCTAAGCAATGTCAAGATGTTAAGTGCACACTGTTTTCTTTATGACAAATTGAACTTAACCTGCACTGTTAGAACTGTACAATTATTTTGCATAATATTCTAGGGTATTGGTCTGTTTAGAGGTATATCTAATGAATACTTGCTTTCTCTTCGTCTCCCCTCTTCTCGCCACCTTCCTTTTCCCTAATACCTATCTGCTTCTTCATCTTCTGATCTTATCCTAACATCTGGAAAATGTCAAATGTTTAACACGGTAGAAATTTGTATGATATCATGCTTTGGACCATCTGTTCAAGGTTCACGCAGAAGTTCTTGTAAAATTTAAATGTTCTCTACATGTCTCTCTATGTTCCCACCAACAGCCTGCCCTTCCCTTGCCCCACCCGCCTCTGATACTCCTCCTACTCCTAACCTTTACTACTGCTCTACCCTCCTTTCACTACCCTCCTCTCCCCCCCTCGGTGAATAACCCCTGTACCACTTAACTTCCATCTTTCCTGATTCCCCACTCCTAATTCTTTCCTTTCCTTCCAAGGTTTCTTACCGATGCACCCCACATTCCTCCCCTCCCACCTCCTTTCCCATTCCAGCCTGGCTCCAACTTCCCATATGCCGCTTCAGACACTGAGTGGGCATTTTTGCCGGGAGGGATGGGGAGGGGTCCGACCATCTAAACAATGTCAAGATGTTTAATGCATACTGTTTTTCTATATGACCAATTGAACTTAACCTGCATTGTTAGAATTGTACAATTATTCTGCATAGGATTCTAGGTTGTTTGTCTGTGTAGAGGCATATCTAATGAACATATGCTTTCTTTTCGTCTCTCCTCTTCTTGACATCTTCCTTTTCCCTAACCCTCTGCTCTCCAGCAACTTCCCAACCCTTCTTTAATTCTTATGCCCTCTTGTTGCTCCTCCGCTTTCCCTCCCATCCGTTCTTCTTTCCTCCTTAGGTCCGATTAAGCCTCCCATAATTGTTGAGTTCGAGTACACACGAACTGACCCACCCTCTAAACTTTACATGTTCAACCTGAACTCGTGGACCCATAGGACCCCTCTTGACCCCCCGCCGACCTCAGACACCTAGATTTCAAGAGGCCCTCACTCCAACACTTCTCCCTCACCATCAGTATCCTAGACCTCCACCTCCCTCCCTTCCCTTCCTAAACTTTCCCCTACTCCTCCCTCCCTATCTTCTCCCTAAAAAACTACCTGGCCACAGCTACCCATATAACTCGATGACTGAATGTACACCACAACCGGCGGTGGAGGGGAGCCACTGTGCCCTCCTCTTCCCCACCACCTCCTAACCCCCCCCTACCAGGGGCCACTTTTTTTTTGGTGCGGTTAGGGACTGCCACTTGTGTCCTCCGCACCCCTTATTTGGCAGAGTGTAGTAGCCTCTGCCCAACCCGGAGAAACTAACAGAGTTTAGTGATCACCCTTGCCTTCCCCTGCCCTTCCATCTTCCCTGCAATTTCCTTCCCTTGCCTATACCCCCCCCTCCCCCTTTTTTTTTTTTTTTTTTCTCTTTTTCTCTCCCCTTTCCCACAATGAGAGCGGGCACTCTGAACGTTAGGGGCCTGAACTCCCCTACAAAACGGAGTTTACTCCTTAAATTTCTGAAAACCCAGCGCCTCGATATAGTGTTCTTACAAGAGACCCACTGGACGGGGTCTCGGGCCGCCATGTTCCACCCTAGGGATTTCCCTGTCCGTCTCTCCTCAACGTTTCACAAAAAGGCCAGAGGAGTTACTGTCCTAGTGGGGAGACATGTCTCCTACGAGCCCATTTATCTTGATATAGACCCTTTTTGCCGCCACGTCATTTGTGTGTGTCAGCTGGACAACACTTTGGTTACACTGGTGGCTCTATATTCTCCCAACGTTAACCAGACCCGCTTCCTCAATAGTCTGCTAAATAAGGTTGACAGATTTAAACAGGGTCATGTAATTATGGGAGGTGACTGTAACCTAATGTGGGACCCGCGCAGGGATAGGAAATCCCAGAGTAGGGCTCCCCCAAGACGCGGAGAGGATCACTACTCTCATCTCTTTAGAAACGTTGTCTCTCAGCATTCATTCCATGATGTTTGGAGAGCCCTACATCCTGACGCGGATGATTACACCTTTTATTCACCTCCCTCCCAATCCTATGCCCGGCTAGACTACCTCTTCTGTCACTCATGGACGTTACAAATGGTAACTGCGGCCACAATAGTACCCTGTGTGTGGTCGGACCATGACGCAGTGGTTCTGGATATCACCTTTTCTCCCTCAGGGAAGAGTGGGCTCTCTTGGCGTCTGCCAGAGTACCTTCTTGCGGACTCCCAGATCCCGCTTTGGACAAAGGAGATAGACGAGTTCTTGATTACAAACGATACAGGATCCACATCAGCGCTGACTCTCTGGGCGGCGCTTAAAGCCTACCTTCGTGGGCTCTTCATACAAAAATCCTCAGAGATTAGAAGACACAAGGGGGCCAGTTTGGCCCAACTCTACCACGAACATACTGTCTCTAGAACCCAACTTAGACAAAAGAGATCAGATTCCCTAGCCAAGAGAGTCCAGTCCCTCAGAAAACAGATTGAGGCCTGCGAACTTGAGAAGGTGCAGAGGGGACTTTATCTCCTGAAACAGAGATACTACCATAAAGGGGATAGGGCAGATCGTCTCCTGGCCCACAAACTCCAACAAAGAACCTTACAGAATAAGATAGCCTATATAACAAGGGATGACAAGAAATTTTATTCCCCTACTGATATAGGCGATGCTTTTGCCAACTATTACAGTAGACTATACCAGATTGCTGACGACCCTGGCATACGATATGCACCAACACACGTCATCCCTGGGTTCCTTGACAGGCTTCGCTTGCCACAGGTTCCTGAGGACATGATGGAGAAACTTGTAGCTCCTATCTCGGCTGAAGAGATCGAGAAAACGATCAAAACCCTCAAGGCGCATAAATCCCCTGGCCCAGATGGATTCGATGCCTTGTTTTACAAGAAATTTGTGACCCTACTGTGCCCTATTCTTGTCCGGGTGTTTACCGAGGCCATGGACACAGGCTGCTTCCCCCGAGACTTTTTAGAGGCATCAATTATAACTATTCCCAAACCAGGGAAAAACCCTGAGCTCTGCGAGAGCTACCGCCCAATTTCTCTCATCAACGGTGATGTAAAATTATATGCGAAAATATTAGCCTCAAGGCTAAACAAAATTCTCCCGGTCCTGATTCATCATGATCAAGTGGGGTTTACCCCGGGACGACAGGGTTCAGACAACACTAGGCGCCTATTAAATATCTTCTTTGAAACTGCTGCTCTTGGGATCCCACTGGTTACCCTGTCGTTAGACGCTGAGAAAGCCTTCGACAGGGTCCGGTGGGAATACATGGTAGAGGTCCTACGCTCTTTTGGATTTCCTTCCGCTTTTATCAGAGCAGTAATGGCTCTATATTCAAACCCCTCTGCCAGAGTTAGAGGATTAGGGTTCATCTCTAGGTCCTTTGAGATTCGGAATGGTACAAGGCAGGGTTGTCCTCTGTCACCTCTCCTTTTCGCTCTCATAATGGAACCATTGGCGACTAGACTAAGGGCGACCCCCCCAATTCAGCCATTAGTCTTATATGACATTCCCCAGGTCCTTGCCCTATTTGCTGATGATTTGACCATTTTCCTAGCGGATCCAGAAGAGTCACTCCCCAAACTGTTTGAGATCTTGACCGAATTTGCCGACCTAACATATTATAAACTCAATTATTCCAAGACTGAGGCCTACGCTATTGGCCTCCCGGAAACCACTCTGGAGACTTTGAAAAGCTCCTACCCATTCAAGTGGTCAAAGGAGGGTCTGAAGCACCTGGGAGTAGTACTCTCCCACGACCCTAAGAGAGTAGTGGCAGCAAATTATGGGTCTCTGCTCAAAGAGCTCCAGCAGACAATCTCTGGTTGGAAGATCCCGGAGGTCTCATGGACGGGTAGGGTTGCGGCTGTAAAGATGCTCCTACTACCAAAACTAACTTATCTATTCCGTTGCCTCCCAGTTCCGGTCCCGGCATACCTTCTCAACCATTTCCAATCTATCTTCACAAAATACGTATGGAAGGGGCAACATGTTCGGCTTCCCCTAACCCAATTACAAAAACCGAGGAGGTGTGGAGGCATGTCGATGATGAATATTACGCTTTATTATAAAGCTGCCATGCTCACGCATATCGCGGCCTGGGGAGTGAGGGACTGTTCCGCAAGGTGGTTCCAAATTGAACAGGGCTCGCTGCCCGCGGGAGTGGACATAGCCAACCTCATATGGATCCCTGATCATGCAGAGGTACTGAACGGAATACACTGCCGCATAGTCAAGACCTGTCTGAAGCTATGGAGAGGGCTCCGTCCCCTGGACCCGGTTGCCCCACATCCCTCCCCCATACACTCTATCAGAGCCCTGCTACACTGCCTTCCGGACTCACACCCCGGGAGGTGGGAGACCTTGGGGCTCAGATCACTCTCGGATTTGTACAGAGAGGGCGCCTTAGCTATCCCACCCCAAAATTACCCGATGGACAGCTTTCCTAGAGAGCTGCAATTCGAGTATCTCCGCCTGGCTTCACTTCTCTTATCCTGGGGATTTCAGAAAGATAACTTGAGAGCTCTTACTAGGTGGGAGAGGAGGTGGTTGGCTGGTAGACCTCTACGAGGCTCTCTGTCATTTCACTACAGGACTCTCTTGGACTCCCCTTGCTTCACAAAAACTCGCTCCTCAGAGGACTGGGGGAGAGACCTAGGAGTGGAGGCTTCAGAGAGTAAATGGCAGAACGCTCTTCAGGATGTCGGGGTGGCAGTGCGTTGCTCCAACATGTTTGAACTGTACCTCAAAATTTTGCTTCGCTGGCACTGGGTGCCCACCAGGCTACATAGAGTTTACCCCTCCAGGTCGGCAGATTGTTGGAGAGGCTGCGCCCTCCGAGGCACTCACCTCCACATTTGGTGGGAATGCCCCAAGCTCAGACACTTCTGGAACCAGGTGGCTGGTTTGCTCCGAGGTCTAGGCCTCATTGACGACCTCTCAGGGAGTACGGCATTATTTCATTTTGGTCTGCAGGATCTTCCAAAACCATCTCGTCTCCTGGGGGTTATTGTCCTTCTGTCGGCAAAACTGGTTATAGCCAGACAGTGGCTGAAACAGGCCCCTGCTTCGCTGACCCCAGTTCTTGATTCACTGGAATTTATTCAAAACATGGAAGAATATGCTCTAAGAGTCGAGGGCCGATATGATCACTACTGTTCTATTTGGTCTGCATGGGATGAATATAAGAGATCTGGCGAACTCCCAGCCTCTTTGAATAGCCAGATGGATCTGTAGGCCCTGGTCTCTATCAAGGATTTGGCGACCTGAATACCCCTGCGGCACCTAACCCTTAATATATGTACATATATATATATATGTCTATTCCTTTTTTTTTTTTTTTTTTTCCTCCTCTCCCCCCCCTCCCTCCCCATTCCTGCCTACCCCGCCCACCTCCCTGACCCAACCCTGGCAATAGTTCTCCGGGATATCCCCCCCCCCATATTTCACATCATATACGCTTTCAACTGACTCCCGTATCCTATCTAATATTCTACTAATCTCGTATTCTTACGATCAGCATAACCTAGCATTCGATCTTTGCTGTATATGTTCCATTCTGAGAATTTTTTTTTTCCTTACGAGTTTCGTCTTCAGACAAGAATTAAGTTCCAGGTCCCATAAGTGGACCTATTATATCCTGTTGACACATGTTTCTCCTGTTATTAAAATATATAAAATGGGGCTCTATTAGGGTCAATACAATGCTCCTTTTACTGTCTATTGCACTTATGTCCGAATGATGGAATACTGTCATGTAATTGTGTTTGAGATATTGCCCTATATTTTGTGTTTGTACTTTGTCTTATTATTGCCTCAATAAAAATATTTTTCAAAAAAAAAAAAAAAAAAAAAGTATTGAAAACATATCTATTATTATCATATTTCTATATAAATTGAAATAAATAAGAAATACTAAAACATCTTTTTGCAAATGAAATACAACTATTAAAGGGACAGTAAAAACTAAATTAAACTTTTAAGATTCAGAGCATGCAATTTTAAATAACTTTACAATTTACTTCTGTTATCAAAATGGCTTTGTTCCTTTGGTATCTTTTATTGAAGAGTAAAACTAGGGAGGCTCATAAGAGCTCAGGAGCGTGCATGTGTTTCTAGTATTCTATGGCAACAGTGTTTTGCAACATTGTATAACAAATCTACAAATAGTATTGCAAAACACTGCTGCCAGAGTGCTAAAGACACGTGCACACTCCTAAGCAATTATGAGCCTACCTAGTTTTACTTTTCAATTAAAGATATGAAGAGAACAAAGCACATTTGATAAAAGTAAATTGGAAAGTTGTTAAAAATCGTATGCTTTATCGGAATCAGGAACGTTTAATGTTGACTCTACTGTCCCTTTAATTAAAATGGCATTACTAAAATATGTAGAAATATACAGTAAAAACCTAAAAAAGACTAGACATGTGCACGGCTAAAAAATTTGGTTCGTTTTCGGTTCGGATCGATTCGGACTTTTCGAATTTCGTTTCGGATCGAATCGGATTCGGCAAAATTTGAATAAATTCGTTTCGGATTTATTCGGATCCGAATAAATTCGTTTCGGATTTATTCGGATTCGGCTGAATTCGGTTCTATTCCGTTCCGAAATTGGGTATGTTTTTAGTACACTAACACCCATTTAGTACACTAAGTCACTAACACCCATAAACTACCTATGAACCACTAAACCGAGGCCCCCCCACATCGCAAACCCTATAATAACATTATTTAACCCCTAATCTGCCGATCGGATATCGCCGCAACCTACATTATAGCTATTAACCCCTAATCTGCTGTCACTAACACCGCCGACCCCTACATTATAGTTATTAACCCCTAATCTGCCTCCCCCAACGTCGCCGCAATCTAACTACAAGTATTAACCCCTAATCTGCCGACCCGATATCGCCGCCGCCTACATTATAGCTATTAACCCCTAATCTGCTGTCCCTAACACCGCCGACCCCTACATTATAGTTATTAACCCCTAATCTGCACCCCCCCAACGTCGCCGCAATCTAACTACAAGTATTAACCCCTAATCTGCCGACCCGATATCGCCGCCGCCTACATTATAGCTATTAACCCCTAATCTGCTGTCCCTAACACCGCCGACCCCTACATTATAGTTATTAACCCCTAATCTGCCCCCCCCAACGTCGCCGCAATCTAACTACAAGTATTAACCCCTAATCTGCCGACCCAATATCGCCGCCGCCTACATTATAGCTATTAACCCCTAATCTGGTGTCCCTAACACCGCCGACCCCTACATTATAGTTATTAACCCCTAATCTGCCTCCCCCAACGTCGCCACAATCTAACTACAAGTATTAACCCCTAATCTGCTGACCGCAAATCGCCGCCACTATAATAAATGTATTAACCCCTAAACCGCCACACTCCCGCCTCGCAAACACTATAATACATTTTATTAACCCCTAATCTGCCCTCCCTAACATCGCCGCCACCTACCTACAATTATTAACCCCTAATCTCCCGCCCCCAACGTCGCCGCTACTATAATAAGGTTATTAACCCCTAAACCTAAGTCTAACCCTAACACTAACACCCCCTAACTTAAATATAATTTAAATAAAACGAAATAAGTTTACTATAGTTAAATAAATGAATCCTATTTAAAACTAAAGACTTACCTGTAAAATAAACCCTAAGATAGCTGCAATATAACTAATAGTTACATTGTAGCTATTTTAGGATTTATTTTTATTTTACAGGCAACTTTGTATTTATTTTAACTAGGTACAATAGTTATTAAATAGTTAATAACTATTTAATAACTACCTAGCTAAAATAAATACAAATTTACCTGTAAAATAAATCCTAACCTAAGTTACAATTACACCTAACACTACACTATCATTAAATTAACTAAATAAATTAATCATATTTAAAACAAAATACTTACCTGTAAAATAAACCCTAAGATAGCTGCAATATAACTAATAGTTACATTGTAGCTATTTTAGCATTTATATTTATTTTACAGGCAACTTTGTATTTATTTTAACTAGGTACAAAAGCTATTAAATAGTTATTGACTAATTAATAGCTACCTAGTTAAAATAATTACAAAATTACCTGTAAAATAAATCCTATCCTAAGTTACAATTAAACCTAACACTACACTGTCATTAAATAAATTAACTACAAGTACCTACAATTATCTACAATTAAATAAACTAAAGTACAAAAAACCCCCACTAAATTACAAAAACAAACAAACACTAAATTACAAAAAATAAAAAAATATTACAAGAATTTTAAACTAATTACACCTAATCTAAGCCCCCTAATAAAATAACAAAGCCCCCCAAAATAAAAAAAATGCCCTACCCTATACTAAATTACAAAAGTTAACAGCTCTATTACCTTACCAGCCCTGAACAGGGCCCTTTGCGGGGCATGCCCCAAAGAAAACAGCTCTTTTGCCTGTAAAAAAAAAACACAATCCCCCCCCCCCCCCACATTACAACCCACCACCCACATACCCCTACTCTAACCCAAACCCCCCTTAAATAAACCTAACACTACCCCCCTGAAGATCTCCCTACCTTGAGTCGTGTTCACCCAGCCGGGCCGAAGTCTTCATCCGATGGGGCAGAAGAGGACATCCAGACCGGCAGAAGTCTTCATCCAAGCGGGGCAAGAAGAGGTCTTCCATCCATCATACAAGTACCAAAATACAAACAAACACTAAATTACAAAAAATAATAAAATATTACAATAATTTTAAACTAATTACACCTAATCTAAGCCCCTGACTAGCTATTAATATAGCTTCAATATAACTAATAGTTACATTGTAGCTATTTTAGGATTTATATTTATTTTACAGGCAACTTTGTATTTATTTTAACTAGGTACAATAGCTATTAAATAGTTAATAACCATTTAATAACTACCTAGCTAAAATAAATACAAATTTACCTGTAAAATAAATCATAACCTAAGTTACAATTACACCTAACACTACACTATCATTAAATTAACTAAATAAATGAATCCTATATAAAACTAAAGACTTACCTGTAAAATAAACCCTAATATAGCTGCAATATAACTAATAGTTACATTGTAGCTATTTTAGCATTTATATTTATTGTACAGGCAACTTTGTATTTATTTTAACTAGGTTCAATAGCTATTAAATAGATATTGACTATTTAATAGCTACCTAGTTAAAATAATTACAAAATTACCTGTAAAATAAATCCTAACCTAAGTTACAATTAAACCTAACACTACACTATCATTAAATAAATTAACTACAAGTACCTACAATTAAATACAATTTAAAAAACTAAACTAAAGTACAAAAACCCCCCCACTAAATTACAAAAAATAAAAAAATATTACAAGAATTTTAAACTAATTACACCTAATCTAAGCCCCCTAATAAAATAACAAAGCCCCCCAAAATAAAAAAAATGCCCTACCCTATACTAAATTACAAAAGTTAACAGCTCTATTACCTTACCAGCCCTGAACAGGGCCTTTTGCGGGGCATGCCCCAAAGAAAACAGCTCTTTTGCCTGTAAAAAAAAACACAATACCCCCCCCCCACATTACAACCCACCACCCACATACCCCTACTCTAACCCAAACCCCCCTTAAATAAACCTAACACTACCCCCCTGAAGATCTCCCTACCTTGAGTCGTGTTCACCCAGCCGGGCCGAAGTCTTCATCCGATGGGGCAGAAGAGGACATCCAGACCGGCAGAAGTCTTCATCCAAGCGGGGCAAGAAGAGGTCTTCCATCCATCAGAAAAGTACAAAAAAACAAACAAACACTAAATTAGCAAGAATAATAAAATATTACAATAATTTTAAACTAATTACACCTAATCTAAGCCCCCTACTAGCTATTGATATAGCTACAATATAACTAATAGTTACATTGTAGCTATTTTAGGATTTATATTTATTTTACAGGCAACTTTGTATTTATTTTAACTAGGTACAATAGCTATTAAATAGTTAATAACTACCTAGCTAAAATAAATACAAATTTACCTGTAAAATAAACCCTAACCTAAGTTACAATTACACCTAACACTACACTGTCATTAAATTAACTAAATAAATGAATCCTATATAAAACTAAATACTTACCTGTAAAATAAACCCTAATATAGCTACAATATAACTAATAGTTACATTGTAGCTATTTTAGCATTTATATTTATTTTACAGGCAACTTTGTATTTATTTTAACTAGGTACAATAGCTATTAAATAGATATTTACTGTTTAATAGCTACCTAGTTAAAATAATTACAAAATTACCTGTAAAATAAATCCTAACCTAAGTTACTATTAAACCTAACACTACACTATCATTAAATAAATTAACTACAAGTACCTACAATTAAATACAATGAAATAAACTAAACTAAAGTACAAAAAAAACAAACACTAAATTACAAAAAATAAAAAAAAATTACAAGAATTTTAAACTAATTACACCTAATCTAAGCCCCCTAATAAAATAACAAAGCCCCCCAAAATAAAAAAATGCCCTACCCTATACTAAATTACAAAAGTAATCAGCTCTATTACCTTACCAGCCCTGAACAGGGCCTTTTGCGGGGCATGCCCCAAAGAAAACAGCTCTTTTGCCTGTAAAAAAAAACACAATACCCCCCCCCCACATTACAACCCACCACCCACATACCCCTACTCTAACCCAAACCCCCTTAAATAAACCTAACACTACCCCCCTGAAGATCTCTCTACCGTGTCTTCACCCAGCGGGCCGAAGTCTTCATCCGATCGGGCAGAAGAGGACATCCAGACCGGCAGAAGTCTTCATCCAAGCGGGGCAAGAAGAGGTCTTCCATCCATCAGAAGTCTTGATCCAGGCGGCATCTTCTCTGTTCATCCATCCGGAGCGGAGCGGCAGCATCCTGAAGACATCCCACGCAGAGCATCCTCTTCTTTCTTGATCCGACGACTAGGTGACTGTACCTTTAAGTGACGTCATCCAAGATGGCGTCCCTTGAATTCCGATTGGCTGATAGGATTCTATCAGCCAATCGGAATTAAGGTAGGAAAAATCTGATTGGCTGATTCAATCAGCCAATCAGATTCAAGTTCAATCCGATTGGCTGATCCAATCAGCCAATCAGATTGAGCTCGCATTCTATTGGCTGATCGGAACAGCCAATAGAATGCGAGGTCAATCTGATTGGCTGATTCCATCAGCCAATCGGATTGAACTTGAATCTGATTGGCTGATTGAATCAGCCAATCAGATTTTTCCTACCTTAATTCCGATTGGCTGATAGAATCCTATCAGCCAATCGGAATTCAAGGGACGCCATCTTGGATGACGTCACTTAAAGGTACAGTCACCTAGTCGTCGGATCAAGAAAGAAGAGGATGCTCTGCGTGGGATGTCTTCAGGATGCTGCCGCTCCGCTCCGGATGGATGAACAGAGAAGATGCCGCCTGGATCAAGACTTCTGATGGATGGAAGACCTCTTCTTGCCCCGCTTGGATGAAGACTTCTGCCGGTCTGGATGTCCTCTTCTGCCCGATCGGAAGAAGACTTCGGCCCGCTGGGTGAAGACACGGTAGAGAGATCTTCAGGGGGGTAGTGTTAGGTTTATTTAAGGGGGGTTTGGGTTAGAGTAGGGGTATGTGGGTGGTGGGTTGTAATGTGGGGGGGGGTATTGTGTTTTTTTTTACAGGCAAAAGAGCTGTTTTCTTTGGGGCATGCCCCGCAAAAGGCCCTGTTCAGGGCTGGTAAGGTAATAGAGCTGATTACTTTTGTAATTTAGTATAGGGTAGGGCATTTTTTTATTTTGGGGGCTTTGTTATTTTATTAGGGGGCTTAGATTAGGTGTAATTAGTTTAAAATTCTTGTAATTTTTTTTATTTTTTCTAATTTAGTGTTTGTTTTTTTTGTACTTTAGTTTAGTTTATTTCATTGTATTTAATTGTAGGTACTTGTAGTTAATTTATTTAATGATAGTGTAGTGTTAGGTTTCATAGTAACTTAGGTTAGGATTTATTTTACAGGTAATTTTGTAATTATTTTAACTAGGTAGCTATTAAACAGTAAATATCTATTTAATAGCTATTGTACCTAGTTAAAATAAATACAAAGTTGCCTGTAAAATAAATATAAATGCTAAAATAGCTACAATGTAACTATTAGTTATATTGTAGCTATATTAGGGTTTATTTTACAGGTAAGTATTTAGTTTTATATAGGATTAATTTATTTAGTTAATTTAATGACAGTGTAGTGTTAGGTGTAATTGTAACTTAGGTTAGGATTTATTTTACAGGTAAATTTGTATTTATTTTAGCTAGGTAGTTATTAAATAGTTATGAACTATTTAATAGCTATTGTACCTAGTTAAAATAAATACAAAGTTGCCTGTAAAATAAATATAAATCCTAAAATAGCTACAATGTAACTATTAGTTATATTGTAGCTATATTATTAGCTAGTAGGGGGCTTAGATTAGGTGTAATTAGTTTAAAATTATTGTAATATTTTATTATTTTTGCTAATTTAGTGTTTGTTTGTTTTTTTGTACTTTTCTGATGGATGGAAGACCTCTTCTTGCCCCGCTTGGATGAAGACTTCTGCCGGTCTGGATGTCCTCTTCTGCCCCATCGGATGAAGACTTCGGCCCGGCTGGGTGAACACGACTCAAGGTAGGGAGATCTTCAGGGGGGTAGTGTTAGGTTTATTTAAGGGGGGTTTGGGTTAGAGTAGGGGTATGTGGGTGGTGGGTTGTAATGTGTGGGGGGGTATTGTGTTTTTTTTTACAGGCAAAAGAGCTGTTTTCTTTGGGGCATGCCCCGCAAAAGGCCCTGTTCAGGGCTGGTAAGGTAATAGAGCTGTTAACTTTAGTATAGGTTAGGGCATTTTTTTATTTTGGGGGGCTTTGTTATTTTATTAGGGGGCTTAGATTAGGTGTAATTAGTTTAAAATTCTTGTAATATTTTTTTATTTTTTGTAATTTAGTGGGGGGGGTTTGTACTTTAGTTTAGTTTTTTTAATTGTATTTAATTGTAGGTACTTGTAGTTAATTTATTTAATGATAGTGTAGTGTTAGGTTTAATTGTAACTTAGGTTAGGATTTATTTTACAGGTAATTTTGTAATTATTTTAACTAGGTAGCTATTAAATAGTCAATATCTATTTAATAGCTATTGAACCTAGTTAAAATGAATACAAAGTTGCCTGTACAATAAATATAAATGCTAAAATAGCTACAATGTAACTATTAGTTATATTGCAGCTATATTAGGGTTTATTTTACAGGTAAGTCTTTAGTTTTATATAGGATTCATTTATTTAGTTAATTTAATGATAGTGTAGTGTTAGGTGTAATTGTAACTTAGGTTATGATTTATTTTACAGGTAAATTTGTATTTATTTTAGCTAGGTAGTTATTAAATAGTTATTAACTATTTAATAACTATTGTACCTAGTTAAAATAAATACAAAGTTGCCTGTAAAATACATATAAATCCTAAAATAGCTACAATGTAACTATTAGTTATATTGTAGCTATATTAATAGCTAGTAGGGGGCTTAGATTAGGTGTAATTAGATTAAAATTATTGTAATATTTTATTATTTTTGGTAATTTAGTGTTTGTTTGTATTTTGGTACTTGTATGATGGATGGAAGACCTCTTCTTGCCCCGCTTGGATGAAGACTTCTGCCGGTCTGGATGTCCTCTTCTGCCCCATCGGATGAAGACTTCGGCCCGGCTGGGTGAACACGACTCAAGGTAGGGAGATCTTCAGGGGGGTAGTGTTAGGTTTATTTAAGGGGGGTTTGGGTTAGAGTAGGGGTATGTGGGTGGTGGGTTGTAATGTGGGGGGGGGGGATTGTGTGTTTTTTTTACAGGCAAAAGAGCTGTTTTCTTTGGGGCATGCCCCGCAAAGGGCCCTGTTCAGGGCTGGTAAGGTAATAGAGCTGTTAACTTTTGTAATTTAGTATAGGGTAGGGCATTTTTTTTTATTTTGGGGGGCTTTGTTATTTTATTAGGGGGCTTAGATTAGGTGTAATTAGTTTAAAATTCTTGTAATATTTTTTTATTTTTTGTAATTTAATGGTTTTTTATTTTTTGTAATTTAGTGGGGGGTTTTGTACTTTAGTTTATTTAATTGTAGATAATTGTAGGTACTTGTAGTTAATTTATTTAATGATAGTGTAGTGTTAGGTTTTATTGTAACTTAGGTTAGGATTTATTTTACAGGTAATTTTGTAATTATTTTAACTAGGTAGCTATTAATTAGTCAATAACTATTTAATAGCTATTGTACCTAGTTAAAATAAATACAAAGTTGCCTGTAAAATAAATATAAATGCTAAAATAGCTACAATGTAACTATTAGTTATATTGCAGCTATATTAGGGTTTATTTTACAGGTAAGTATTTAGTTTTAAATATGAGTCATTTATTTAATTAATTAAATGATAGTGTAGTGTTAGGTGTAATTGTAACTTAGGTTAGGATTTATTTTACAGGTAAATTTGTATTTATTTTAGCTAGGTAGTTATTAAATAGTTATTAACTATTTAATAACTATTGTACCTAGTTAAAATAAATACAAAGTTGCCTGTAAAATAAATATAAATCCTAAGATAGCTACAATGTAACTATTAGTTATATTGTAGCTATCTTAGGGTTTATTTTACAGGTAAGTCTTTAGTTTTAAATAGGATTCATTTATTTAACTATAGTAAACTTATTTCGTTTTATTTAAATTATATTTAAGTTAGGGGGTGTTAGTGTTAGGGTTAGACTTAGGTTTAGGGGTTAATAACCTTATTATAGTAGCGGCGACGTTGGGGGCGGGAGATTAGGGGTTAATAATTGTAGGTAGGTGGCGGCGATGTTAGGGAGGGCAGATTAGGGGTTAATAAAATGTATTATAGTGTTTGCGAGGCGGGAGTGCGGCGGTTTAGGGGTTAATACATTTATTATAGTGGCAGCGATTTGCGGTCGGCAGATTAGGGGTTAATACTTGTAGTTAGATTGTGGCGACGTTGGGGGGGGCAGATTAGGGGTTAATAACTATAATGTAGGGGTCGGCGGTGTTAGGGACAGCAGATTAGGGGTTAATAGCTATAATGTAGGCGGCGGCGATATCGGGTCGGCAGATTAGGGGTTAATACTTGTAGTTAGATTGCGGCGACGTTGGGGGGGGCAGATTAGGGGTTAATAACTATAATGTAGGGGTCGGCGGTGTTAGGGACAGCAGATTAGGGGTTAATAGCTATAATGTAGGCGGCGGCGATATTCGGTCGGCAGATTAGGGGTTAATACTTGTAGTTAGATTGCGGCGACGTTGGGGGGGGCAGATTAGGGGTTAATAACTATAATGTAGGGGTCGGCGGTGTTAGGGACAGCAGATTAGGGGTTAATAGTTATAATGTAGGTGGCGGCGATATTCGGTCGGCAGATTAGGGGTTAATAAAATAATGCAGGTGTCAGCGATAGCGGAGGCAGCAGATTAGGGGTTAATAAGTGTTAGATTAGGGGTTTTTAGAGACTCGGGGTACATGGTAGGGTGTTAGGTGCAGACTTAGTGTTTCCCCATAGGAAACAATGGGGCTGCGGTGTTAGTTTTTTTTCAGCCGAAACTCCCATTTTTTCCTATGGGGAAATGCCGAATTTTAACGAGCTAATTCGGATTTATTCGGAGATACGGCAGCTATTTCGGATTCATTCGGTAGATTCGGAAGTATTTTAATTCGGAAATCCGAATCGATCCGAATCTCCGAATTTACCGAATTTACCGAATTTCCGAATTAATCCGAAACGAACCGCACATGTCTAAAAAAGACCAAAGGGTCCATTAGTTTGAAATTTCATAGAAACTGGCACTGATTTTTACCTAGCATGCAAAAACACATACATGTAATAACTAAATATGTTGATAACTAATATGTTGGATACTATGTTTAAAGGGAAAGTTAAGTCAAAATGAATGTTTCAGATAGAGCATGCAGTTTTAAACAACTTTCCAATTTACTTCTATTATAAAATGTGTTGTCTTGATAGCCTTTGTTTAGAGTAAACCTCGTTAGGATGAAAGGAGCTTAGGAGTATGCATGTGTCTATAGCAGTCTATGGCAGAAGTGTTTGTATCTATGTATAACTTTGCAATAAACAATGTTGCAAACACTGCTGTCAGATGGCTTAAAGGGACACTGTACTCAAAAATGTTCTTTCGTGATTCAGATTGAGCATGAAATTTTAAGCACATTTCTAATTTACTCCTATTATCAAATTTTCTTCATTCTCTTGGTATCTTTATTTGAAATGCAAGAATGTAAGTTTAGATGCCGGCCCATTTTTGTGAACAACCTGGGTTGTCCTTGCTGATTGGTGGATAAATTCATCCACCAATAAAAAAGTGCTGTCCAGAGTACTGAAACCAAAAAAAAACTTAGATGCCTTCTTTTTCAAATAATGATAGCAAGAGAACGAAGAAAATTTGATAATAGGAGTAAATTAGAAAGTTGCTTAAAATGGTATGCTCTATCTGAATCACAAAAGAAAAAAAATGGGTTCAGTGTCCCTTTAAGACACATGCACGCTCCTGAGTTCACTTAGAATTATTCTTTAATAAAGGATACAAAGAGAACAAAGCAAACTTATCATTGCAGTAAATTGGAAGTTAGTAAACACGTTAATGGCCAGTGAAGTATCCTGGTCTTTTAATAGGGCTTGTTTTAATTTCAGGAGGGAGGGAGGTCATAATAGCGCGGTCTTGCCACTGTCGGCGAGACACTTGCTATTATGGCCTAAAAACCCTTAATAACTAGCGACATAAAGGGTACGTCATGGTCATTAAAGGGTTAAAATGTTGTACTCTAGCCAATCCTTTAAAATTAAATTTTGACCTTACTGTCCCTTTAAATGTTTTTTTTTTTTTTTTACATTAAGAGACCTCAGACTAATATTAGTGTATAAAAACACAAACAAATAAGTATGTGTGCAAATAAATATTACAACAATATTATAACAATGTAGCATATTTATTTGGAATATTTTATATATATACATATTTATACACACATACATATACACACACCAGTATATATGCAAATATTACAGTAACATAGAGCATATTCATTTGCAGTATGTATAAAGCAGTTACAATGCACTTTGCAGGGATTTTTTCTTCCTGGGATATAATATAGCATATGCCCAACAGCTGCTAAATATACCAATTACTATACTGCTAAAAATACCAATAATTCATAACACAATGGCAGTTTTACAGTGCAGTTGCAAACTTTATATGCAGTCCTCCAGTGTAAGTAACAAGTGCCCACACATGTTCTCAAAACATTATGCTATTGTTTCTGAGGAATTTACTAGCTCACAAAACTCTTCCTACTTTCAGGCTATGTACACAAACTGAGAGCAGTTTCAGCAAAGATGGGGTGAGGACAACCCCAGCTAGGTGGGACTGTGCTATCCTTCATCTCCACCCAGCTGTAAACAACATACTTCTGATAGCTCCTAAAACCTGAACTTCCTTCCCTGCATAAGCATTCCTAAAGCAGGTTACATGGGCGAGGCTGAACAAAGTAAAAAGTTGCACTTGCAAGCCTGGTTACTTTTTCCTTGGTGTTTGTATCTCTGATATTTAGCAGCTCTCCCATGGATTGTTAGTTCAAGCTAATTTGTTCTGTCTGGTCAGTCCTGTGGTTCAGTACAAGGAGTAGACATCTCACCTGCATTCTCAAACTGTGAGTCAACAAACTTTTATTGTTACTGTAGCTACATCTCTTTTTTTCTGACTTTTTTTTTTTCTAGAGGCATAGCAAATATTAATATCTGAATCGTATACCTAAAATGTTTTATTTTGTGCTGTCTAATGTGTTTATATACGGGTTAAACTCATTTTCAAGCCAGGCAGCTGTATACACTGCATCACGTGATCACGCACCGGCATTCCCAAATACTAAAAAGCTACACATCAGAAAAAGTTTTGTTTTAGTAAGGAGATGCATGTCCTCTCATCTGTTTTTTCTGTTTAAAAAAAAAAAAGGACATACCTGTTCAACAATTTAGTGTCTGTATGTATTGCACAATGAAATCTGTGTAATTTACTTTTGGATGGTACCATCATGTGTATCTGTAAAATAACTAAACAAAAGATTAATGGTTCTTTATGAATATTTAAAAGCCATGCTGAAACTGCCTAAAGTAATTGCAATATTCATTTTCTTGAATCAAACAGATTATGTATTTAATATGTATAATAATGTGTGTGTAAAAGAGTTACACTGTTTCTTGTTAACTTTTGGGTTGCAAGGAGAATGGTGCAGAAACAGAATCTTTATTTTCAGTAGAGCACAGGTTGACATTCCAAAGGGTTATGCATGATCACTTGTGAGTTTACATAGGATTAAAGCACAGATGGTGGTAGTTATTTGATGTCTTAGTCCCTTGGGTAACTGCTAGACCAACAACTGGAAAATCAAAATGTCGACCTTTGCCAATAACAACCTTTAACATTAATAATTTTGGTGGACTTTTACAACTTTCTAATAGTGGAACATTTTATTTATGTTTACAATATTTTTAGATTGTTGCCAGTAAAAGTGACGTTCTGATACAAAAATGCCATGCTCTAAATGACTTCACTGGTCTACATTCCTGAACCTAGGTTACTAGGTGTTTGTTTAAACTCTTGCAAAGGGGTTAAACACATATGTAAAGCCCACATTGTGAGCTTCATATGCAGAACATGGCCAGTGAGCCAATCAGGACCAACAGTCAAGGAGCTGCCCATAACTGGCAGTTTCATGTTGGGAATTGTCCTTCCCAGGAGCTGTAAGCATTTATTTACCCATGTGTTTAATTCCTCCGATAGACAGTAAGGGTCAGTAATACAAAAAAATGCTATAAAGAATTAGAGCTATGCTTAAAAGGTTGAAGCTCCATTCGTTTTTGTTTTCTCCTTTTGAAATACTCCCAAACTTAACATGACTTACTTAAGAAATGAGATATTTTATATCCTGGTTACTGGGTACCTCAAACAGCTTTTTATCAGGTGAACTAGTAGGCACAGTGAGTAAATCCACTACTTTTGATTTAAAAAAAAAAAAAGGTTTCTGTTCACTCTCTGCAGTTTATCTGTAATAAAGAACACATCATTGTGCATGAAATAGTAAGAGAGTGCAGTGAGCTGTGTTTTTTGCTCCAAATGTATATTATTGTATTAAAATGAGTTTTTATGTATATTCATAAAGGTGAGGTATTTGTGGCCTAGTTTGTAAATTGTTCATTAGCTTAAATACATTTCCTTTATCCCCTTGTGCCTCAGGCACCGAAATTCTCCTGTAGACATTGCTGTTCAGAGATTCACTGTCCTACATTCATTAATAACTTAAGAGAGGCAAATTTCTGACTCCTATGTTCTATTAACCCTTTCATGACAGGGTCATAATGTCTACATCGGAACAACATTCCAATGTAGAAAAATGTAAATCCTGCGATCATGCACGAGATCGCAAGATTTCAATTATGGGATCGGGTCAGGGGGGCGTCCCTATGATGCTAGGCACGCCCTCCAGACCGCGATCACATCCAGGAAGCGCCGTTGGCTTCAGGATAGCCAAACGGCTATGACGTTGTATTCCGTCCTAACGGCGCTAAAGCCCAGCACCGTTTGGATGGGAAAAAAAAACGCCATAACGGCACTAAAAGGTTAAGCTAATTCACTATATCCTTAAAGTCCATCCCCCAATATATTTGAGAATATCACCACCTGATAATAGTTATCCTGTCTTTATATTGTAGGGATGAGACTGTGGACCACAGATTTGCCATTGGAACCTTGCAGCTAAAAATCTCTCATACACCTATTTGTCAATCGCTTCATTAAAAAGAAATAAACACCCTTGTGTGGACTTCTGAATGAATTAAAAAGACAGGGGGAAAAAATGGGTTGCTTGATTCAGCTAGAGCATGCAATGTTAAAAAGAAATTAGGGTTGCACCGATACTAGTATCGGTGCCGATACCAAGTATTTGCATGAGTACTCGTGCAAATGCACCGATACTTAAACCGATACCTCCAATTCCTACCCAATCCCATATGCCATCTTGTGGCGTTTTTCAAACAGCATGTTCCCATTTAATTTTAAAGGGACAGTCTAGGCCAAAAAAAAGTTTCATGATTCAGATAGAGCATGTAATTTTAAACAATTTTCCAATTTACTTTTATCACCAATTTTGCTTTGTTCTCTTGGTATTCTTCTTTTTTTTTTTTTTTTTTTTTTTTAAATAATTTTTATTGAGGTTAAGAATGTGCAATAACAAGCATTTTGAAGTGCAAAAATCACATATATAAACAAAGAAGAAACATAGAAATCGTATTGCCACAATATGTCATCAAATCTGTTACTTCACAAATATGTAGATAATACTAGAGATAAACCTCACATTTTCTGATTAAATATATAAAGAATGATTGTCCCTCCAATGTTTAAAGGGGCCACTCATGGGCCCATGCAGATTTGAAAGACTCAGGGAGGCGCTCTAATAAGCAACATGGTCACTCTTGGACCTGAATAAATAAAAATAATAAAACAAAGAAAAATATAGCAGTCTAAGCAGAATTGAAAAAATTACATACTAAAAGGTTAAGGAGTCTAAGATATAAGGTCACTGTATCTTCCCCATAGCAAACATAAACTAAGATTACGAGTCTATAGGGGCCATTCAAGTCTGATATAGGGTGGGTATTGAAATTGCCAGTAGCATGGAGTTGATACTAAAAAAAAAAAAAAAAAAAAAAAAAAGCATTGCTTGAGCATGGTTAGGGTGCAAGAATTTCCATATAGTTAAAGGCGAGAACTAGCTATACTACTTAACATACAGGCTCACAATATACTATATCTATAATAACATCAGCAAGCTATATATTCATTAATCTCAGCCTTATGCCACACTAAGACCCCATTAATGCTGTAACTACGCCACATCAGGTTTATGCCAGAGATATATGTTTTTAAGAACCGTTTAAGTCTGGTGTAGCTCCAAGGCTGTCAGTAACATAGGGTTAAAACTAAGAGATGTGTTTAACCACGGCTGGGGTGCTAAGACTGCTGTAAGAATAAAGGGACTATGATAGCTAGTTATTCCCCCCCCCCCTCACAATAACTAGGCTTATACCGATCCGGTTCTGTGACATCAACCACACTGCAGATACTCAATGATCTAAACATGTTGCCATAAGGAGACCCCATAAATACTATACCATTCACACAACAGGTTTACATTAGATGGATATGTTTGTAGCGGCTATTTAAAACTAGTATAATGCAAGCGCCAAATCTGTCTAAAGTTTGGGGTTGAAAATAAGAATAATTCTTGAACAAGTCTAGGTTCCAAGGGTCTATAAAAATAAAAGAGCTACATTAACTGGTGACATTACCTAATATGTGAGATCATATTATATTAAATCCGGAGTAATATCTGTAGGCAATATATGTGAGGGAAGTACATATAAAACCACAAAGGGACCATATTAATATTTAACTGAAGTAGGGGCACTACTGACTGAAGCTACAAAAGACCTCCTAGTCCACCACACCACCCCGGCCGCCGGCAGTGCGGAAGGATACTAGATCATCTCAATCCCCTTACAACAATGCTAAAATTCATGGGCCCACATTTGACAACCTCTAAGACACAATACATAAGTATCTAAGGTTAGAAATAACAAGTAAGGTATATGAAGTCCCCTTTAACATTAACATAGTTACTGCGTCAATTCAAAGGCATATGTTATGAGAACTCTAAACAATATAATTATACGTATACCTGTATACTTAAACCTTGTTGGAAAAGGGGTTAGATTGTATACATCCATAATCTACCTCCAATAGACATTTAAGAAAGCAAGGAACAAAATAAACATAAAACCAAACTTTAACTTAATATTATACATGAAACTGGTGTGGAAAAACTTTTTTAAGGGACCTATGGGGCAAAGTGGAGCTATATTATAGCAAAGAAACATTTAACATAGCTAATCAGAGCTCTCAGTCCAGAGTGAGCCAAAAACAGTCACTAGCGTCTATCTTTTCTCAAGCTGGATGACTGAACCTCCATGTCAATTATTCATTTTTAGCCGATACCCAACCGTATATGGTTAGGGACAATGACCAGCAAATTAAGCAAGCGTGTTGCAACACCGGAGCAGGCATACTGTGTAGGATCACTTTCATACTTAGGCTCTCTAGGGGTAATGAAAGTCTCAAGCTGCAGGAGAAAGATAGACCTCCCCAGAACCAACAGTTCAGTCTTATCACGCTCAAAAACAGAAACCACTAGATCACCTTGGCTTCTACAGACCCGGTACACAACTTGGATCCCCTTGGCGATGAACTGTGTTTCCGCTGTGCCAGACGGACCAGCCGCCTCAGATTCCATGTCAGTAGGACCGTGAATAGGGCGCTGTGACGCAGCAGCCTCCCAGGCCTTAAAACAGTGAGCGGGAGGGCAGCCAATCTTTACCGGTAGCTCCGGGTATAGAGAGTTCTCATCTGATCCAAGACAACGCTCAGAAGGTTCCAGGGAGGGAGCGACTCGCTGAGCCGTAACAGCTGAAATTAGTGAGCAAAGGTCTCTCTGCAACTGCTCATAGCTTTGCGAAATTGCATTGCGTATAGCGTGCTCCCAAGCATCCACGGCTGCTAGAGCCTCCATGTTAAGTTCAAAGGTGCCCTGCTCCGATCTTCACCACAAGTGAAAGCTGTGGCGCAAGTCACTGTCCAAGTAGTTCCCAAATTGAGCTCCAACTCCGATCAACTAAGACCTGCTGCTTAGACCTGCTAACCCCGGAGAACCCGGTGGGGGGGGGTGTTGTAAATGTTTCTTCTTTCCATCTAAGCCGCCAAAAGTGAAACGCTCCTCTTGAGGTTAGTTATAGTGATAGTAGTAGGAATAATGGTAATTCTTAGCAGCGAACGATCCAGCTAAGCTTCCTCTATCAGAATATACTGTTGTAGTAAAAGAAAAAAAAAATATATATATAGCGGTATATGCTAGGACACGCCCCCCTCTCTTGGTATTCTTAGTTGAAAGCTTAACCTAGGAGGTTCATATGCTAATTTCTTAGACCTTGAAGCCCACCTCTTTCAGATTGCATTTTAACAGTTTTTCACCACTAGAGGGTGTTAGTTCACATATTTCATATAGATAACACTGTGCTCGTGCACGTGAAGTAATCTGGGAGCAGGCACTGATTGGCTAGACTGCAAGTCTGTCAAAAGAACTGAAAAAAGGGGCAGTTTGCAGAGGCTTAGATACAAGATAATCACAGAAGTTAAAAGTATATTATTATAACTGTGTTGGTTATGCAAAACTGGGAAATGGGTAATAAAGGGATTATCTATCTTTTAAAACAATAAAAATGCTGGTGTAGACTGTCCCTTTCATGATTCAGATAGAGCATACAACTTTCTAATTTACTCCTATTATCAAATTATTTCATTCTCTTGGTATCTTTATTTTAAAAGCAAGAATGTTAGTTTAGATGCCGGCCCATTTTTGGTGAGCAACCTGGATTGTTCTTGCTGATTGGTGGATAAATTCACCCACCAATAAACAAGTGCTGTCCGGGTCTGAACCATAAAATAGCTTAGATGCCTTCTTTTTCAAATACAGATTGCAAGAGAACAAAGAAAAATTGATAATAGGAGTAAATTAGAAAGTTGCTTAAAATTGCATGCTCTATCTGAATCACGAAAGAAAGAAAAAAATTGGGTTCAGTGTCCCTTTAACTTAAAATGGTTCACTTATGTTCTGCCAATACAAATTGCTGTTATTTGTATTATTGTACGTCAGAGCAGTGCTCTAAAAGCTGCTACTTTACAGCTGGAAGCCTACCTGGGAGAGATCACTGTAATAAACTGAGATTTAATGGCCCAAAAATATCTTTCTGACCCATGCAGTAGTGTGAAAAGTTAGACTGTTCAGATTAGCGTCAAACGTCCTTACTAATAGCAGAAACAGACTTATAGCTGAACATGCAGAGATGCTTCTGTTCCTTAATAAGAACTGGTCACTAACTTTTGAAAAATGATTCTCATTGCTAGATTGCCTATTATACTGCTAGTTCTCATCTTGCACAATTATGTATATAATATACTGTACTCTGAGGAACATCCTTAGCCAGGGCTGGACTTGGAATAAAAAGCAGCCCTGGAAAAATATGAAGACCAGCCCTATTTTCTGTTGAGTCAGTAGAATGCAAAAACACAATTTTTTCTCAAAGGGGATTACTGGGATTCTCCATCCCCAATATAATTTTCAGAATTAAATTATATTACTTTGTATTAAGTACAAATGTCAGATTGATGAGTTATATAGGCACCCTACAACCCAATTGCATCCAGTAATCACCCATTTAAATTGTAGCTTTCCAGCCCCAGCCGCTGCAGCTGTTATTTATTGTTATTATTAATGTTATTGTAATATTTTTATTTATAAACATGTTCTGTGACAACAAGCACATAAAACTGTTTTATTATTTCAAAATGTCTTGAGATACAGTTCATAATTATAAAGAAACTATCTTAAATTATTAGTCTGTATTGTGCTTGGTAAACTGTCATGGCATACAAAAAAGTATCGGTAATTGGTATCGGTGAGTATTTGAAAAATAGTATCGGTACTTGTACTCGGTCTTAAAAAAAATGGTATCAATGCAACCCTAAAAGAAATAAAACCCAATTTGTTTTTCTTTCATGATCCAGATAGAAGTTTTTAAAACTACTTTCCATTTTACTTGTATTTCAAATATCATTGGGTTTTCTTGGAATCCTTTGTTAAAGTGCTGTAAGGTAAGTGCGTGTCTGCAGCACTATATGACAGCAATGTTGTACATTAACAAGAGCACTATATGGCAGCACTATTTCCTGTCATGTAGTTCTTCAGACATGTGCACGTTACCTATCTAGATATCTTTTTTTCAACAATTAATTACACAAGAATAAGGCAAATTTGATCATAGAAGTAAATTGGAAATATTTTTAAAATTGTATTCTCTATCTGAATCACGAAAAGAAAAAAGTTGGGTTTCATGTCCCTTTAAACAATTTTCCAATTGTTCATTCTCTTGGTTTCCTTTGTTGAAAGAGCAGTAATACATTTCTGGTAGCTAGGTGAACGCATTGGCAAGCAATATATTTACAGCTATCAATCATTGACTCCTGAGCCTACTTAGTTATTCTTTTCAGCAAAGTATACCACGAGAAATCAACAAATAAAATAGTAAGGTTAGGCTTGTGAAGTCTGGACTTTAAATTCTAATAACTGGAAACCCCTCAAGCTTCAAAATGTAAATTTCAGTAAAAGAGGGAAAATAAAGAATTTTTTACTACATGCAATAAAACATCTCATCTCAATACTTTGTTCCTTTAAAAGGGCCACTAAAGGCAAAATTAATGTTTCATGATTCAGATAAAGAATGCAATTTTAAAAAAACAACAACTTTCCAATATAATTCCGTTATCAAAATGTGCACATCCTTTTTATATGCACACTTTCTGATACTCCTACTGAGTATGTGCAAGTGTACATGGTGTATATATACGTATATGCATTTTGTGATTGGATCCGGGTGGATTTGATTTAATTCAAATTGATTTAAAGCGCTAGCAGTAAGGCTCAATTTAAATCATGGTTTTCTACATAAAGGTTTTAATTTTTATAATAATAATCCAGATTGTTTATTTGATTTTCCAGTTATATATATATAAAAAAAATCTGATTTAATGATATAGCATTAGAAATACATTCATAAATAGATAGATCATTGAAATGAATACAATTATTGGGAGGTGAGATATCTCCAGTTTTTCTTAGGTTCATGTTTGACCAACTTTTCAGCTGTCGTTTATTGGAATGAATAAAAATAATGATTACCGTAATATTAACAATTTAAATAACTTTATTTAACTAAAACAATAACATTATATTTTTCTTTTTAGACTTTTTTGAAAAGCAGGGGTGTGAGATCAGGAGTATCCACGTTTCTTCAGTATAATTTAGCAGCAGTTTTCAACAATGTTATACATTAGCAAGAACACTAGATGGCAGCACTATTTCCTGTCATGTAGTGCTTCAGGCAACGCGCACACTACCTAAATTAGGTATCTCTTCAACAAAGAATAACATGAGAACAAAGCAAATTTGATAATAGAAGTAAATTGGAAACTATTTTTACATTTGTATTCTCTATGTGAATCATCAAAAAAGAAATTGGGTTTCATGTCCTCTTTAAGGAAAAGTGCTCTCTAGGGAGCAAAATCTATCAAACTCCACTTTTTCTGCACAAGTACATAAATGTAGAAGATAAGTAAGAAATCATACATTTTCTCCCATATATTTAACATTAAGTGGGTTAGTAAAAAAAAAAATTCTACCTGACTAGTAAAATACAGTGTTATGTCTGTATATTGTGTATATAAACAAGATATCCAAAGAAGTCAATTATGTAAAGCTCTCTGGGCTGGTGAGATTCTGTAAGAATTCTTGCCAGTCCTTTTATTTCCCTGGTGGAATATTTAAAGCCACTTTTTACCCTGAAAACAGGGTGTATTACTAAGGGGCGTATACTTTCTTATAGGCAGGAGATGCATGTATACATTACAAAAGTGTGCAATTTAATTTGTAATTAAAAAAAATTGTACAAAATAAATAATTGAACCATTCACACAAAATATACAGGAAAGATGTACATTTTGTAAGTAAATTACACAGGAATAAATCATATTAAATATGCATAGTGTAAATCGTAATATAAGTACACTGGATGTGCAAAAAACATAGAAATTCATAGTACAATAATATTGTTGTTTCTTTGCAAAATGGGCTGAACGTGGGCATTCCGTGGGTGTGTATGAAATTTTCTCTGAAATCCCAGCATAATTCTATTAACATTTTCACACTACAGTTCTGTTTTTTGCACAGCCTTTTTATAGTCGCACGTTCTGGGGGGAAAGATCCTACTGAGCATGTGCACAAGCTCACAGGGTATACTAATACTTATACTAGTCTTTGATTGGCTGATGTCTGTCACATGATACAGAGTACCGGAAAATGGGAGAAAAAAATAAAATTGCCAAATAAAATCTACTGCTTATTTGAAATTCAGAGTAGGTATTAAAGCATTGTCTTTTTACTATACATTGTTAATTATGCAATTCGACTGCATTCAATGATCCCCTAACCCCTTGAGTGCTAATGATGGCTCTGAGCCGTCAGAGTTTCCCACTCTGGTGCTAATGACGGCTCAGAGCTGTCACTAGCACTCTCCCAACTTGAGGGAGATCTGGGGGCTCCCACCCACTCCTACCCGGCGATCGGTGCTGCATAATGAAAGGCATCGCCGGGGCTTCCGTTTTGCATGGTGACGTTGCGCGCAATAAACGTGATGATGTCACCATGCACCTTTATTTAACATTAACAATGTTAAATATAGGAGCAGGGGGTGTTGGAAAGGTAATCGCCTAACCTTTCCAACGGTGTAAGTCTTGGGGATCTGAAATAAATAAATAATAAAAAAAAAAAAAGTAAAAAACATTTTTTAAAAAAAATATTAAATAAAAAACCCTTTAAGAAAACCTTAGCACTCAAAGGGTTAAGGTACAGTGCCGTGAAAACAGTGTAATCTGGATTAAAGGACCAATCGACACAGCAGATGTGCATAATCAACAAATGCAAGATAACAAGACAATGCAATAGCACTTAGTCTGAATGAGTAGTATTTTTTTTTTCTGACAATTTTAAAAGTTGTCTTTTTCCACTCCCCTGTACCATGTGACAGCCATCAGCCATTCACAAATGCATACACGTACCATGTGACAGCCATTCCCAAATGCATACACACTTATTCTTGCACATGCTCAGTAGGAGCCATGCAGCATGTCTGCAGAAAGAGCATGACACATGCAGGACCTGTTTGCATTTTTGCTTTGCAGAGCTAATCCACATCAGGTGAGCCAATGACAAGGAGCACAATTGTGTAAGCACCAGTTACTGTTCTGGACCTAGCTAGGTTTAATTTGCATCGAAAGATACCAAGAGAACAAAGCACATTTGGTAACGGAAGTAAATTGAAAAATCTCTTAAAATTGCATGCTCTGAAAATCTGAAGCATGAAAGTTTTATTTTTGACTTTCATATGCATTGTTTAAAGCACTGCGAAATACAACAGAATACAAATTATAATATCTAATAAATTACATGTAATGGCACACTACTTGTTGAGACTGACAAAATAGATTGATTCACCTTGGTCTGGTTGGCTTTTTTTTTTTTTTTTTTTTTTTTTTTTTTTTAATTAACTGATATGGATTACATTTTCAGATGTAACCTAGATTTCTAATGCAGGGATATGAATGTAATGTACAGTAAGAGTTGCTACCAAATGTAATTAGCATTAATAATTATGCAGCACCTTGAAGAAGCTGTAGGACCTGATTGTAATTGATTATTTATTATAGACTAGATTCTCAGACTTAAAGGGACAGTCTATTTTAAAAATGATTGTTTAAAAAAATAGATAATCCCTTTATTACTCATTTCCCTGCTTTGCATAACCAACATTGTTATATTAATATACATTATAACCTCTACATTTGCCTGTTTCTAAACCCCTGCAGCCTGTCCTTATCTCAGTGCTTTTTTACAAACGTTCAATACTGCCAGACAGTGCTAGTTCATGTGTGCAATATAGATAACACTTCCACACAGAATGATAATGGTTATACAAAAAACAGCACTAATTGGCTAAAATGCAAGATTGTAAAAAGCACAGAGATAATGAGCAGTCTGCAGGGGCTGCTTAGATACAGGTAATCATAGAGATAAAAGTATAAAAATGTAATGGTGTTGATTATGCAAAGCTGGACAAATGGGTTATAAAGGGATTATCTATAGTTTTAAACAATAACAACTTTCAAGTAGACTGTCCCTTTTTAAAAGAAAAGAGTTTCACCATAAACAGGACCTTATTTCTACATTTATTCTTTAAAAAAAAAAAAAAAAATATATATATATATATATATATATATATATATATATATATATATATATATAATATATATATATAATCAGGTCTGTGTAGTATAGTTTATTTTTGCTGGGCTTCTGTCTAAATGTAGCCACCAAAAATAGTCTGGCTCCTAAGTTTACATTTTTGCTTTTTCAAATAAAGATACCAAGAGAATGAAGAAAAAATGATAATAGGAGTAAATTAGAAAGTAGCTTAAAATTGCATGCTGTATCTGAATCATGAAAGTTTAATTTTGACTAAACTATCACTTTAAAGGGACAGTCAAGTCCAAAAAAAACTTTCATGACTCAAATAGGGCATGTCATTTTAAACAACTTCCCAATTTACTTTTATCACCAATTTTGCTTTGTTCTCTTGGTATTCTTAGTTGAAAGCTTAGTTTATAATTTTTTTTTTAATTTTTTTTTAACAAGATTACGCTATGGGGCACCTTTTTTATTTGACTCTTCTTTGCATGTTGCTAGATTCACGTGTCACCTGATTTTCCTCATGCTCTACAGAACATTTAAGATTGAATGCTTATCAGGTATTGTTGCATTGGTTAGTACTAGGATTCTGATTCCATTTGTAACATATTCATTTAAAGCAAATGCTTTTTCACAAAGGTATTACACATATATTTGCTCAACATAATGTCTTATTATTGAGATAACTGTGTGGGGGGGGGAGTAAATTGGAAATATTGTTTAAAATTATGGATCACATACATATTTATTTTTTACTTTACTGTCCCTATTTTAAAACATTTGGCTTCCAGAGAATCCAAATCACTGTTTTGTGTCTAGCCTAAATTGTCAAACAAATTAAAATCACATGATCGTGCATATGATTGTGAGATTTCAATGATGGGATCGGATCAGGGGGACATCCCTATGATGTTAGGCACGCCCTCCATGCCGCAATCCCATTCAGAAAGCGTTGTTGGCTTCAGTACAGCCAAATGGCTAGGACATTCCATGCCATCCTAGCAGCGCTAAAGCCCAGCGCAGTTAGGACGACATGGAACGTCCTAACGGCAGCAAAAGGTTAAATAGTATGTATGTTTGTTTGTTTTTGCAGCTTTGGGGGCAAATGTATTATGTTGGAATTGCTTTTCAAAACAGGAAGAATTTAATAAACATTTTGATTATGTTGTATGTCCTGTAGTTGTTCTTCTGCATTACACCAGTGCTCTAGTCATGCCTATTCAAAGTACACAAACTTTATTTATTGAGAGAGAACATAACATTTTATACAACTTTCCCATTTACTTCTATTATCTAATTTGGTCGGTTCTTTTGATATTCTATTATGAAAAGCATACCTAGGTAGGCTTAGGAGCTACCTGTGGATTTGTGGCTGCCCATATAAACCTCTTGCCATTGGTTCACACGATGTGTTCAGCTAGCTCCCAGTAGGGCATTGCTGCCCTTTTAACAAAGGATACCAAGATAATTCATCAAATTTGATAATAGAAGTAAATTAGAACGTTGTTTCAAATTGTATATTCTATCTGAATCATGTGAGAATACATTTGGGTTTCATGTCCCTTTGTGTCACTAATATTGTTAGTACCCCTTCATGTTTCAATAACTGAAGCTCTTGTGAGATGTCTCATCTGATCATTCTCTGAATTGATTCAGAATGTTTAAAGGGACAGTAAAGAGACGGTCAACTCCAAAAATTTTATTGTTTAAAATGATAGATAATCACATTATTCCCCAGTTTTTCACAGCTAACATGGTTATATTAATATACTTGTTACCCCTGAGATTACTTTGTATCTAAGCTTCTTCTGGCAGCCCCCCTTATATCAGGGCTATTTATTATCTATTGACTTGCATGTTAGCCAATTAGTTCTGTGTCCTGCACAACTCCACAGGAGAGAGCACATTGTTATCTATATGGCTCACAGGGATTAGTAGTCTATGGTTGTTAAATGCTAATAAGCATGTGATAAGAAGCTGTCTGTAGGGTCTTAGAAATACAAATTCAAAGTATATTAATATAACTGGTGGTTTTGCAAAGCTGGGGAATGGGTAGTAAAGGCATTATCTATCTTTTTAAACAATAACAATTTTGGTGTTGACTGTCCCTTGAAAGCAATTGAATTAAATTATCAGGGGCGAATAGAATAAGTGTGGTAAAGTCAACTTGCCTGATAAACAGCAGGGAATGCTGGGAGCGAGTTACTTCTGTGTATCGATGGTAGCTCTATCCATTCTCCCTTTCATGTATTTATTGCATCCGCTGTTTTCTTTTCTAATTCTGACAGATGCTAAAACTGACTAGATGCCCTAGAAACAAGTAGCAAACAAGTGTTTGTTTAAAGGAATAAACAAAAAAAAGTGGCAAACAAATTTTTTTTATTTTAAAGCAAATTCCTTTATTTTGCTATGTGTTTAAAGGGATGTTTACTTCTATTATTATTAATAATTTTTTTTACTTCGATCTCTTGGTATCCTTTAATAAGCAGGCAGGTAGGCTCAGGAGCATGCATGTGTCTCAAGCACTATATTTGAGCAATTTTGAAAGAATACTTATACATTTACAAGAGAACTGGATGACACCAGTGTTTGTTGCATATAGTTCTCCAGACATATACAGGCTACCTTCCTAGGTTTGCTTTTCAACAAAGAATACCATTAGAATGAAGCACATTTGATGAAAGAAGTAAATCTGTAAAATAATACTTGTATGCTCTGTCTAATTTTACAAAAGAAAAATTGTTTTTCATGTCCCTTTAATCCTTTGTAAAGGGGTAAAATATGTACATCTGTGCCACTCTAAATGAGGTCCCAGCTAGTGAGCCAGTCAGATGCAGGTACACGTAGGTATTCTCCAACCACTGACATTATCCTTATCTAAAGCAGAATGTGGGTGTTCCAGTAATACAACCTTGACCTTGAACTATTTAACCCTCTTGAACAAGTTAAACACATAGAAAAATGAGACCGTTTGTGCAATCCCTAGTTTGTCAACATGAAGAACATGAAGAATACTGGGCAGGTCTATCAGAGTGCTAATTGTGCATGCACTTGTGAGCACGTGGCGGCAGTTCAGTGGGTGAACAGCGTGGGACAAGGAGGACATGTTATCCGATATATATATATATATATATATATATATATATATATATATATATATATAGAACTGAACTCTTGCATGAAGATCTCAGCAAGTATTATAAGTTATAACTCTGATCTTTTTTAAATAAGATGTTTAGTAGCTGCATTGCACTTCTATTCCCATTCACAAATCTGCAATTTAAAATAATTCTCAGTATTTATTATTGATCATTACACTATAGCTTTCCAACATTAAAATATATTTTGTGAATGTCCGTGCATTCAAAAGAAAAAATAGAGAGTAAATAGACTGTATTGATGCTGATTAACAATTCACATTTCAGCTTGACTGGAAGAAGATTTGTCAGTTTTTTTAAATCAATTGAATTGGGAGAAAAGTAAATTATTCTGTAGGAAATAGGTAAAACTAGAAAATTTGTTTTGTTACATATAAATTTAGTTGTTGTTACAATGACCCTGTCTAAGCCTTGTAAAATAAATAATTACTTAAATAATTTTACATTGGGACATTGAACATAAACACTTTGTGACTCCAATATAAAATATATTTATTTATACACTAGTTGATAAGCCTGCCCAGAGGGCAGTCTATGTGTGAAAAATGTAACCCCCAAGATGTAAAAATACAGAAAAAAATAAACACTATCCAAAATGAAACCTAATCCCTATGAAAATAAAAAGCCCCCCAAAATAAAAACACCCCCTAATCTAAGAATAAACTACCAATAGCCCTTAAAAGGGCTTTTTGTATGGCATTGCTCTAAAGAAATCGGCTCTTTTACATTAAAAATAAATTCCCCCCTAACAGTAAAACCCCCCACCCACCAAAACCCCCAAAATAAAAAAAAACTAGCACTAATAAACCTAAACTACCCACTTTCCCTAAAGGGGCATTTGTATGAGCATTGCTCTTAAAAGGGCATTCAGCTCTTTTTTGCAAATTGCCCAATAAACCCTAACCTAAAAAAAACAAACCCCCCCCCCCAAATTAAAAATAATCTAACACTAAAGCTCCAGATAGGTACTCACGGTTTCAGAAGTCCGGCGGAGAAGGTCTTCTTCCAAGCCGGTCCATCATCTTCATCCACACTGAAGGTGGAGCAGAGCAGAGGTCCGGAGCGGTCTTCCTAAATGTGGCATTCCTCGGCAGTGGTCATCTGTGGCGGCGATCCTCACGGCTGCGGTGGTCCTCGACGGCATGGAGGCTCATCTTCATCTGATGTCTGTGGTATACTGAATATTGAATGCAAGATACCGCAATCAATTTGGGGTACCTTGCATTCCTATTGGCTGAATTTTTCAAAACAGACAATAGGATTAGAGCTACTGAAATTCTATTGGCTGTTCAAATCGGCCAATAAGATTTCAGTAGCTCCCATCCTATTGGCTGATTTCGAAAATTTCAGCCAATAGGAATGCAAGGTACCCCAATAAGTATGGGGTACCTTGAATTCAATCTTCAGTGTGCGGCGGACAATCGCATGAAGAGGAACCTCCGCCTTCGCCGAAGACTGTTGCCGATGATCAGCACATCTGGGAAGACCGCTCCGGACCTCCACACCGCCTTTGCTCCGTGCACATCTGGGAAGACCGCCAAATCTGGAAAAACCACTTTGGTACTCTGCTCCGTGCCGCCTTCACTGTGGATAAAGATGATGGACCTGGAAGAAGACCTTCTCCACCAGACGTCTGAAACCGTGAATACCTATTTGGGGCTTTAGTGTTGTGTGTTTTTTAAAAAAAATTGGTTTTTTTTTTGTTTTTTTAGGGTTTATTGGGCAATTTTAAGGGCAGTGAAAAAGAGCTGCATGCCCTTTTAATGGCAATGCCCATACAAATGCCCCTTTAGGGGCAATGGGTAGTTTTAGGTTTATTAGTGTTAGTTTTTATTTTTATTTTGGGGGGTTTGGTGGGTGGGGGGTTTTACTGTTAGGGGGGACTTTTTTAATGTAAAAGAGCTGATTTCTTTAGGGCAATGCCTGGCATGGCTATTGGTGGTAGTTTTTATTTTCGGGGGCTTTGTTATTTTTATAGTGAATATTAGGTTTAATGTTTTTCTTTTGGATAGTGTTGTCTATTATTTTTTGTAATTTTAGCCTTTTTTATTTTCTGTGATTTTAGAGTAATGTAATTATTTTTTTTATTTTAATTGTAATGTATTTTAATGTAATTAAGGGGTTAATTTAGGGGGTGTTAGGGTGCTTAGTCATTTAAATTTAGTTTTTTATGCATTGTGGGGGTTGGCGGTTTTGGAGTTAATAGATAATTTAGGTTTAATGCGTTGGGGGGGTTGGCAGATTAGGGGTTAATAGATGTATTAGGTAGTTTGCGATGTTGTGGTTGGTGGATTTAGGGTTTAATTTTATTGGGTATTTTTTTTTCTTTCTTAATACTTTGTGTGGGCGGTTAGTTTATTTTCTAAATAGTTCGTACAGGCTTTTTTTTTTTTAATTTTTTTTTTTTAATTTTTTTTTTTTTATTATTATTATTGCGGACGGTTAGGTTTTTTTTTTTTTTTAATACTTATTGCGGGCATGTTTTGTTTTGAAATGCTCAGTTTGCCTTCGATGCATCCCGGTTGATTCTGAAAATGGCAGGGTGGTGAAAGAATCCACCTTCAGCTGCACGCGCTGCCAACATTCCTTTGACCTGCCACTACCTACACTGATATCATGTGAGTGTGATGTGATGCTTCACTAGTGTCTCTGACTACAGGGGTTAGTGTTTCTGTTTTACCCATTGGTGTTTATGTATATGTGTATGTATGTGACTGTGTGTGTATTTATGCATGTATGTGTGTTTTTGGAACCAGCAAATTACAAACCTTGTTACTACAGCATGGGGGGCGCGGGGGTAATCAATGTCACTATAAAATACCACTATATACAGTACAGGAGGGCTGGTCCATGTCACAGACTACTGTGGTCACTTTATAAAGTACTGGGGCGGGTAGGGTCAGGCCAGCCATCTCACTGGCAGATTACAGACTGTGTCACTAACTCACTATATACAGTACTGGTGGGTTAAACAGTGTCACTATATACAGTAATAGGGAGTCAGACCATCAGGCACAGTGTACCTCCTTTTGCAGACATGTAATCTGATTCACATTTTTTTTTTCTCTGTGTTAAATAAAAAAATAAAAAGATATGTATCAAATTCACCTTTTTTTGGTGGGAGGGTTGGGGGGCCCTTCTAAGATTCTTGCACCTGGGCCCTGTGGTTTCTAGTTACGCCTCTGGTTTGTTCTATTGCCTTGTTACCACCTCAGAGTAACTTATTTTTGTCTTTACTGCGCCTTATGTTTTTTCTTTGTGATCATGTGAAATATTGTGATCATATAAAATATTTTATACATTTTTACACAAAAATACACTGATTTTATTAAAGCTTTTTATTTTAGCACAAGTGTTTGCTCAAACTTATGTGTTTAACAGTCAATAGGTTAAACACATAGCTAAAGCCATAAATGATTTGTTTTTTTTAACAAGATATGAACGGTGGGCTAATTAGGAACAGCATACACATGTATCTGCCAATCACCAGCTGTATCCTATACTTGGAGAGAACAATGGAAAATTAACATTTTATTACCTTATCTCTTCTTTAACTCACTGGGACTGTAATTTCTTCTGCTGGCTGCGTTAACACAGCTTGGCGTTGAGGCCAAAAACTCTCAAGATGGGTGGCGATACCACAGGCTAAATAAACTATTTCAAATGCAAATATAAGGGTAATGGAAATACTTGTAAACAATTATAATACTCTCCAGCAGGTAAAGTAAATCATTGGGAACAAATTAAAGGGGAGATATTTTTTGAGTAAACTGTCCCTTTAAGGTGGTTAAACTAAACAGGTTCTTTAAGTTAAATGCAAATAAAAAACTTTGCAGCTAATATCAGGTTTGTCGGCCTTTTATGACACGGATAGTTGAAAAGCAGGAATGGTGAGAGCTAATTGTAAGGTGTATACAATAGATACAACTGTTGTCTGTCTAAATATAGCCTAATAAACAGATATAGCCTAGACAAGACTTTTAATTTGTTGTGAATTCATTATAGATGTACTGTTTTTGCCCATACTCATATCCTTTCTTGACTGTTTAGTATAGATTCAGTATAGTTTCCTTATGGTAGTGATTAGAAAATGTACCTATCCCTCCCTCTTATACACTTTTTCTTTATGTCTACCCAAGTCTTCTGTCTCAGTACTCGTTCACTCCCCATATCCAAGCACTTGCCAAATCCTGATCATCTCTCAAATTCACCCCTTTCTTTTCCAAAACATCACCAAGTAATAATTTACTTGATTATTATGCTTTGCATTTATAAATGCAACTTTGTTCTTAGAGGCCTTCCCAGCTCCTAATTTTTCTCCTTTCTATTCAGTCGTTAAAGAGATAAGGGGTGTCACGGATACCAGACAGCTAAGGCTACCCCCCACCCCCTAAAACCTCATCCCTGTTGTTTCTCAGTGGTTTTTGGGCTCCTCAGAGCAACCACAATCCCTGGAAGCTTTGGTTTGCTTGTCTTGTGAAAAGCTGGTGTATGACCAGGAAAACCCTCCTAGGCTGGCTGGGCCCCTGGAACTCCCGGTTGGCCGCCTCACCACGGACACCTGCCTAACACCTCTCAGGCTGTCCGGGCTCCTGGAACTCCCGGTTGGCCACAGGACAGCAGGACACCCGCTAACTTTACCCCTGGTCGCTCCATCAACCATGTGCACCAGAGCTCCGCTCTTTTGGGGATTAGTAGCCCCTAGGGAGGACAAGAGGTGAGGGAATTACCGGAGGGGAGCTGCTTTGGGAACCGGGGGTTTTGGTCACCCCTACCCCCATAACTTCAATGGGCTGTATCTCTGGTCCCCAATAACGAATCGCACCGCTTTTTGGACTGCAGCATCTGGGGACCGAAAGCTTTCAAATGACACCCTGGAAGTGCCACCGCTCCCCCGGGATCACCCCAAAACCTTCACCACTGTGACTCCTGGGATTCTGTGGGACTATGGTTGCTATGGAGGCGCCGGTCAGTCTGGAGGGGCGTGAATGGCGGGAAAACTGTGGCATTGTCTCCCTGTTTTATCAAAATAAGTGTGTGTATAAAAGATGTTTGTTTGTCCTAATAAAGGCAGTTCTTATATCACCTGAATGCTAGTCTGTCTAGTTATTTAGGTGGGCTCCTGCTAGAATCACTTTCCTAGGATACATAGCAGCCTGTTCCAGGCAAAGGAAGGACCCTCTGGCAGTGCTACCCAGTCGGGGTAGCTGGAGTCTGCCACAGGGTGGGACACTGAGTACTGGTGCTGTCGGGCATCAGGGGTGGCTACAGGCTGTGGTCACTTGCCAGCTACATAGCTGCAGTCGGCAGGGAGGAAGAAGGACCCATTTGGCGGAGCTACCTTGTCGGGGTAGCCGGGGTATCCATTACAAGGGGAAGTACCTAGAACTTTTTGAAAAATTAGTAAAGGATGACATAGAAAAAAGTGAGTTAAATAAAAAAAATACATAACCTTTCAAAGAGATAAAAGGGCATCATTAGAGCACTAAAAGAGGATGATAGAATAATAAAGCCCGCAGATAAAGGGGGAGTCGTCGTTATTCTCAAAACACTAGATTATGTAATGGAAGCAAATAGATTAACTGACAAAGAAACATATAAAAGATTATCTTTTGATCTGATTGTAACCCAGAAAAAGAAATATATAGAATTAATAGAGAAGGCCAAAGATGCAGGAATTATCAATGATGAATATTGATTTTTATTTATCGCTCACCCCAAAACTCCAATTTTCTATTACCTTCCTAAGATTCACAAAAACTTAGAAAAACCCCAAGGACGACCTATAATTTCGGGCATAGGAACTCTAACCTCGAATATGTCACAGTATGTGGATCAATTCCTACAAAAGTACGTTCAGACCCTCCCATCATATCTAAGAGACACCACAAATTTCCTATACTGTTTACAACATTTAGTTTGGAAAGATCAATATATTCTAGTTACGTGTGATGTAAATAAGTTATATACAAATATAAAACACCAATTGGGCATAAATGCGGTAGAATGTTATCTAAATAGTGACTTTGAAATGTAAAATCTTCAAATTGAATGAATTTTAAACTGTATCTCTTTCATTTTATTTAACAATTATTTCAATGGAAGTTTTTATCTTCAAATGAAAGGGACAGCGATGGGCACATGGTTTGCACCTAGTTATGCAAACCTCTTTATGGATTATTCAAAAAAGAACATATTATAGAGTCCCCATGAGGTGCAAACCTTGTGCTCTTCAAGCGTTTTATAGATTATTTATTATATGGAATGGGGACCCAGAACTTTAAGATCTATTTTTTTGAAGATCTTAATCACAACAACTGGGGTTTAAGCTTCACACATGAATATAGCAAAGAGTCAATACATTTTCTAGATGTGAGAGTAAAAATTATTAATGACCACATAGTCACAGAAACATATTTTAAACTCGTAGATGCTAACAATTATGTACATCATGACAATTGTCCTCTAGAAAGATGGATAAAAAAAATATTCTGAAAGGTCAGTTTTTAAGAGTCCGAAGAATTGTACAAAAGAGGAGGACTATGACCAACAGGCAGATCTACTCCAAAATAAATTCCTTGAGAGAGGATACAATAGAGGACATGTCCAAGAATCTAGATTAAACGCAAGAGAATGGGACAGAGCAGAACTATTAGTAAACAAGAGTTCTATTAGTAAACAAAATAGTAATAATATAGATAAACACAAGGGACTTTCTTTTATAACTAACTACAGTCAAGATCATAGACTCATTAAAAAAATTCTTAACAAGTACTGGCATTTGGTCAGGAAAGACCCATTATTGAGTGATTTGATAGACAAGCATCCTCCTATAATTTATAAAAGAGCAAGAAATCTGAAGAATTTATTGGCACCAAGCCAATTTAAAAAGAGAATGCTAGATGTGGATTTAAAAGGTGATATAATAAAAGTAGTTTTTTTTCCATGTTTGACATGCAACGCCTGCCAGTTCAGCAAGAAAATTAAAAAAGTTTCCTCCACAAAAAGTACATATGAAAAATGTATTAATGAAAATATAAAGTGTACAGACAGTAACGTCATATACTTACTACAGTGTTCATGTGATTACCAATATTTAGGCCAAACAAGTCGACCACTAAGGGATAGAATTCGAGAACATCTTCATAACATCAAATGTGGAAATTGTAAACATCTACTATCCAAACATTTTAAGGAAGTCCATGACAAAAAAACAATAGGCTTTAGGTATTGGGGTATAAGGAAATTGACTAGAAATAGAGGAGAGGTATTTGAAAGGGACCTACTATTAGCTGAAGCAGAATTAATATTTAAATTTAAGTCCCTATCACCAAATGGGTTAAATGCTGATTTTGATTTGAATCCATTTTATTTCATGGTGTAAATATATTACAAATGAATCATGAAATTATGCTTATTTACCATTTTGATCAGATCAAACACTAACCTCTTAAATATAGAAATATTGTTAACGCATATATCCTTATACATTATATTAGTATACATCTTCATACTATCTAGGATATTATGAGAATATGCTTATTTACCATTTTGATCAGATCAAGCATTAACCTCTCATATATACAAATATTTAACACATATTTTCTTATACACTATAACTACTATACATCTTCATGTTAACTGGGAGATATTGTATTTATTAGGCTATTAATGTATATAACACATTAGAGATGTATAACATGTATTGCTAATGAGTGGTTTGAGTCTCTATATATTCATGTAATTTTAGATTCAGAATAATTCTGATGGTCTCAGATTTTTTTTTTATTATATATATATATATATATATATATATATATATATATATATATATATATATATATATATATATATATATATATATAAAATTATGAATTGCCACTTTTAGATTATTTGTTAAAATTGATTGTTAAAGATAAGTAAATTTTGCTAACATAACCGGATGAGAGAGCTGAACACAGTTAAAAGATAGACCATTAATCCAGCACCAGGAGAAATCTTAATTAAGAGGAGGAGTTTTTTCTGAACACATAAAAACATGAATTCCAAATCCACTACTATGAAGCTTTTTGATAAAGGCGCAAGGATTATCGCCGAAACGCGTATTTAAGAGACATATCTATGTGGATTTGAGTGGTTACAGTGCACTTTACTTTTTCATTGAGGATATTGAAGCAGGAACCCCCTACAAACTTTGATTCTGGTTACTCATATGACAGCCAATCACGGAGCACAGAGGTAGTCACGTGATTAGGAACGACTTGTGAACAGATGCTGGAGTCTTCAGAGTAACAAGAGCCTGACGCCTGAAACATTGGTCTGTAACAAACAAGCAGGACTGCAAATCATACGGAGGTCTGGTAAGAGGTGAAGTGGGGATAATCCGCAATTGACTATATATATATATATATATATATATATATATATATATATATATATATATATATATATATATATATATATATATATATATATATATATATACCAGTTGGAGACAACTACACCAGATGATTTAGTTTGCTACAGGAACTTTTGCTTGATAAATCTATATTGGTCTTTTTTACTCCTATAGAGTGAATGCTGAAATGCTAACAGCTTAAACACTAAAACAACGCTTATTATTTCAGCCGCTTTAATCCGCTTTTACAGTGTTTATATTTTAGTTTGTGGCCACAATTGTTTTTTTCTATTTGTATTAGTCTTAGGCCTAGATTTGGAGTTTGGCGGTAAAAGGGCTGTTAACGCTCCGCGGGCTTTTTTCTGGCCGCACCATAAAATTAACTCTGGTATCGAGAGTTCAAACAAATGCTGCGTTAGGCTCCAAAAAAGGAGCGTAGAGCATTTTTACCGCAAATGCAACTCTCGATACCAGAGTTGCTTACGGACGCGGCCAGCCTCAAAAACGTGCTCGTGCACGATTCCCCCATAGGAAACAATGGGACTGTTTGAGCTGAAAAAAAACCTAACACCTGCAAAAAAGCAGCGTTCAGCTCCTAACGCAGCCCCATTGTTTCCTATGGGGAAACACTTCCTACGTCTGCACCTAACACTCTAACATGTACCCCGAGTCTAAACACCCCTAACCTTACACTTATTAACCCCTAATCTGCCGCCCCCGCTATCGCTGACCCCTGCATATTTTTTTTAACCCCTAATCTGCCGCTCCGTAAACCGCCGCAACCTACGTTATCCCTATGTACCCCTAATCTGCTGCCCTAACATCGCCAACCCCTATATTATATTTATTAACCCCTAATCTGCCCCCCTCAACGTCGCCGATACCTGCCTACACTTATTAACCCCTAATCTGCCGAGCGGACCTGAGCGCTACTATAATAAAGTTATTAACCCCTAACCCGCCTCACTAACCCTATAATAAATAGTATTAACCCCCTAATCTGCCCTCCCTAACATCGCCAACACCTAACTTCAATTATTAACCCCTAATCTTCCGAGCGGAGCTCACCGCTATTCTAATAAATTGATTAACCCCTAAAGCTAAGTCTAACCCTAACACTAACACCCCCCTAACTTAAATATAATTTACATCTAACGAAATAAATTAACTCTTATTAAATAAATTATTCCTATTTAAAGCTAAATACTTACCTGTAAAATAAATCCTAATATAGCTACAATATAAATTATAATTATATTATAGCTATTTTAGGATTAATATTTATTTTACAGGCAACTTTGTAATTATTTTAACCAGGTACAATAGCTATTAAATAGTTAAGAACTATTTAATAGTTACCTAGTTAAAATAATAACAAATTTACCTGTAAAATAAATCCTAACCTAAGATATAATTAAACCTAACACTTCCCTATCAATAAAATAATTAAATAAACTACCTACAATTACCTACAATTAACCTAACACTACACTATCAATAAATTAATTAAACACAATTGCTACAAATAAATACAATTAAATAAACTAGCTAAAGTACAAAAAATAAAAAAGAACTAAGTTACAAAAAATA
This sequence comes from Bombina bombina, assembly GCF_027579735.1. Classification (NCBI taxonomy): domain Eukaryota; kingdom Metazoa; phylum Chordata; class Amphibia; order Anura; family Bombinatoridae; genus Bombina; species Bombina bombina. The sequence continues at coordinate 949,676,411 of NC_069504.1, forward strand.
AAAAAATATTTACAAACATAAGAAAAATATTACAACAATTTTAAACTAATTACACCTACTCTAAGCCCCCTAATAAAATAACAAAGCCCCCCAAAATAAAAAATTCCCTACCCTATTCTAAATTAAAAAAGTTACAAGCTCTTTTACCTTACCAGCCCTGAACAGGGCCCTTTGCGGGGCATGCCCCAAGAATTTCAGCTCTTTTGCCTGTAAAAAAAAACATACAATACCCCCCCCCAACATTACAACCCACCACCCACATACCCCTAATCTAACCCAAACCCCCCTTAAATAAACCAAACACTAAGCCCCTGAAGATCTTCCTACCTTGTCTTCACCATACCAGGTTCACCGATCCGTCCTGGCTCCAACATCTTCATCCAACCCAAGCGGGGGTTGGCGATCCATCATCCGGTGGCTGAAGAGGTCCAGAAGAGGCTCCAAAGTCTTCCTCCTATCCGGCAAGAAGAGGACATCCGGACCGGCAAACATCTTCTCCAAGCGGCATCTTCGATCTTCTTCCATCCGGTGCGGAGCGGGTCCATCTTGAAGCAGGCGACGCTGATCCATCCTCTTCTTCCGTTGTCTCCCGACTAATGACGGTTCCTTTAAGGGACGTCATCCAAGATGGCATCCCTCGAATTCCGATTGGCTGATAGGATTCTATCAGCCAATCGGAATTAAGGTAGGAATTTTCTGATTGGCTGATGGAATCAGCCAATCAGAATCAAGTTCAATCCGATTGGCTGATCCAATCAGCCAATCAGATTGAGCTCGCATTCTATTGGCTGATCGGAACAGCCAATAGAATGCGAGCTCAATCTGATTGGCTGAGGGGGGCAGATTAGGGGTTAATAAATATAATATAGGGGTCGGCGGTGTTAGGGGTAGCAGATTAGGGGTACATAGGGATAACGTAGGTGGCGGCGCTTTGCGGTCGGAAGATTAGGGGTTAATTATTTTAAGTAGCTGGCGGCGACGTTGTGGGGGGCAGGTTAGGGGTTAATAAATGTAATACAGGGGTCGGCGGGGTTAGGGGCAGCAGATTAGGGGTACATAAGTATAACGTAGGTGGCGGTCGGCAGATTAGGGGTTAAAAATTTTAATCGAGTGGCGGCGATGTGGGGGAGCTCGGTTTAGGGGTACATAGGTAGTTTATGGGTGTTAGTGTACTTTAGGGTACAGTAGTTAAGAGCTTTATGAACCGGCGTTAGCCAGAAAGCTCTTAACTCCTGCTATTTTCAGGCGGCTGGAATTTTGTCGTTAGAGCTCTAACGCTCACTTCAGAAACGACTCTAAATACCGGCGTTAGAAAGATCCCATTGAAAAGATAGGATACGCAAATGGCGTAGGGGGATCTGCGGTATGGAAAAGTCGCGGCTGAAAAGTGAGCGTTAGACCCTTTAATCACTGACTCCAAATACCAGCGGGCGGCCAAAACCAGCGTTAGGAGCCTCTAACGCTGGTTTTGACGGCTACCGCCGAACTCCAAATCTAGGCCTTAGTGTTTTAGTTTTCATTAGTGTTTTACTACTAATGTTTTAGAAACGTTATTTCTATGTACTTAACTTTGTATTATTTTTATCAACACTCCTGAGCCTCACTCATATATCTATATAGTGAGTCTTAGTTTTATTCAAGTTCGTTCTTATTCAGATTGCTTGAAAATCCTAATAAAGTAATTACTTTTTTTTATCAATTTCTCATATTTTAGTGGTATCCTGGAATAGATTTTTTCTTTTTTTTTGATAGCACTGGTCCTTTAACGCTGATATTTACTTACTTTTCATTAGTTTAGTCAGAATGTGTTTGTCTATAATTGTGATTTAGATTAAGATCAGAGTAATCAATGCAGAAATCCCAGTAATTCCAAATTGTTCACAAAATTTTTCTTTCAATTTAACTCCTTACGGACCAAGGTTTTTCCCAGTTTCCATCCTTAAATGACTCACTAAATTTTAGAATTTTTTTCTCACTATTGGTTTCACCTTACATGTAAATAGCAGTAAAGTATGAAGCTATGTTAGCACTTCCCTTCAGATGCTCGCTGCCAGTCCCGGTTCTCCCAGACCGTATCCAGAAACATAAAATACCGAATGTGGTGGCGCTGTGTCACCTCAGGGGATGCAAGCTGCTCTTTTCCTCTGTGAAACCTGCCCTCTTTCACCTCCAAAATAAAAAGCTCACAATGGTGTTGCACGATTTAAATAACATGGTAGGCGCACAAACAGGTCATACTTGCAGGATTTCCGTTTTAAATCCGCCTTTTATTAAAACCATCACAAGGGTATCTTCAGATTTTAGTAAAATATAGCTTAACATGCCTTTCTCAAGAGCATAAAATCAATATATGTTAAAGCAAGTTGTTCACCTTACATGCCTGCTCTCTTGTGAAGTGCACCCATATATATATTATATAGTTTTTGTTTTTTTAACAGACAAACAGGCCTTTCTAGTTGTTGTTTTTAAAAGATAGATAATCCCTTAATTACCCATTTCCCAGTTTTGCTTAACCAACACAGTTATAATAATACACTTTTTTTACCTCTGTAATTGCCTGTATCTAAGCCTCTGCAGACTGCCCCCTTATTTCAGTTCTTTTGACAGACTTGCATTTTAGCCAATCAGTGCTCACTCCTCTGTAAATTCACGTGCATAAGCTCAATGTTAACACATGAACAAACTCCCTCTAGACTTCTGCCCGCTTGGATGAAGATGAATGTCCGGTCTTCGAAAACTGTAAGTGGATCGTCGGGGGTTAGTGTTAGTTTTTTTTTTTTTAAGGGTTTATTGGGTGGGTTTTATTTTTAGAGTAGGGTTTTGGGCAATGTAAAAGAGCTAAATGCCCTTTTAAGGACAATGCCCATCCAAATGCCCTTTTCAGGGCAATGGTTATCTTAGGTTTATATAGATAGGTTTTTATTTGGGGGGAGTGGTTGTGTGGGTGGTGGGTTTTACTGTTGCGGTTTGTTTGTATTTTTTTTTTATTTACAGGTAAAAGAGCTGATTTCTTTGGGGCAATGCCCTGCAAAAGGCCATTTTATGGGCCATTGGCAGTTCAGTGTAGGCTAGGGGTTTTATTATTTTGGGGGGCTTTTATATTTTGATAGGGCTATTAGATTAGGAGTAATTCGTTTTTATTTTTGATAATTTCGTTTTTTATTTTGTGTAATTTAGTGGGGTTTTTTGTAATTTAGATAATTTATTTAATTTATTTTATTTTTTATTTTATTGCAATGTTAGTTTTTAGTGTAAGGCAGGTTAGGTTTTATTTTACATGTAAATTTGTATTTATTTTAGCTATGTAGTTAGTAAATAGTTAATAACTATTTACTAACTAGTCTACCTAGTTAAAATAAATACAAACTTAGCTGTGAAATAAATATAAAACCTAAGCTAGCTACAATGTAACTATTGGTTATATTGTAGCTAGCTTTGGTTTTATTTCACAGGTAAGTATTTAGTTTTAAATAGGAATTATTTAGGTAATAATTGTAAGTTTTATTTAGATTTATTTTAATTATATTTGTTAGGGGGTGTTAGGGTAAGGGTTACGTTAGGTTTAGGGATTAATATATTTATGTAGTGATATGGGAGGCCAGAGGTTTAGGGGATAATAGTTTATTTTTGTATATTTAGTTGTGGGGGGCTTGCGGTTTAGTGGTTAATAGGTTTATTATTGCGGCGGTGTGGGCGGACAGCAGATTAGGGGCTAATAATCTTTAAATAGTGTTTGCGATGCGGGAGGGCGGCGGTTTAGGGGCTAATAGGTTTATTATAGTGGCAACGATGTTGGGGAGCAGCGGAATAGGGGTTAATAAATTTAAGTGGCGGCGATGTCCGGAGTGGCAGATTAGGGGTTAATAATTTTAGTATTTGCAATGCCGGAGGGCCTCGGTTTAGGGGTTAATAGTTAATCGGTGTTAGTGTATTGTGTGACAGTTTAGTTATGAGTTTTATGGTACTGCTTTGTAACGTAAAATTCATAACTACTGACTTTACAGGGAGTGCAGAATTATTAGGCAAATGAGTATTTTGACCACATCATCCTCTTTATGCATGTTGTCTTACTCCAAGCTGTATAGGCTCGAAAGCCTACTACCAATTAAGCATATTAGGTGATGTGCATCTCTGTAATGAGAAGGGGTGTGGTCTAATGACATCAACACCCTATATCAGGTGTGCATAATTATTAGGCAACTTCCTTTCCTTTGGCAAAATGGGTCAAAAGAAGGACTTGACAGGCTCAGAAAAGTAAAAAATAGTGAGATATCTTGCAGAGGGATGCAGCACTCTTAAAATTGCAAAGCTTCTGAAGCGTGATCATCGAACAATCAAGCGTTTCATTCAAAATAGTCAACAGGGTCGCAAGAAGCGTGTGGAAAAACCAAGGCGCAAAATAACTGCCCTTGAACTGAGAAAAGTCAAGCGTGCAGCTGCCAAGATGCCACTTGCCACCAGTTTGGCCATATTTCAGAGCTGCAACATCACTGGAGTGCCCAAAAGCACAAGGTGTGCAATACTCAGAGACATGGCCAAGGTAAGAGAGGCTGAAAGACGACCACCACTGAACAAGACACACAAGCTGAAACGTCAAGACTGGGCCAAGAAATATCTCAAGACTGATTTTTCTAAGGTTTTATGGACTGATGAAATGAGAGTGAGTCTTGATGGGCCAGATGGATGGGCCCGTGGCCGGATTGGTAAAGGGCAGAGAGCTCCAGTCCGACTCAGACGCCAGCAAGGTGGAGGTGGAGTACTGGTTTGGGCTGGTATCATCAAAGATGAGCTTGTGGGGCCTTTTCGGGTTGAGGATCGAGTCAAGCTCAACTCCCTGTCCTACTGCCAGTTTCTGGAAGACACCTTCTTCAAGGAGTGGTACAGGAAGAAGTCTGCATCCTTCAAGAAAAACATGATTTTCATGCAGGACAATGCTCCATCACACGCGTCCAAGTACTCCACAGCGTGGCTGGCAAGAAAGGGTATAAAAGAAGAAAATCTAATGACATGGCCTCCTTGTTCACCTGATCTGAACCCCATTGAGAACATGTGGTCCATCATCAAATGTGAGATTTACAAGGAGGGAAAACAGTACACCTCTCTGAACAGTGTCTGGGAGGCTGTGATTGCTGCTGCACGCAATGTTGATGGTGAACAGATCAAAACACTGACAGAATCCATGGATGGCAGGCTTTTGAGTGTCCTTGCAAAGAAAGGTGGCTATATTGGTCACTGATTTGTTTTTGTTTTGTTTTTGAATGTCAGAAATGTATATTTGTGAATGTTGAGATGTTATATTGGTTTCACTGGTAAAAATAAATAATTGAAATGGGTATATATTTGTTTTTTTGTTAAGTTGCCTAATAATTATGCACAGTAATAGTCACCTGCACACACAGATATCCCCCTAAAATAGCTATAACTAAAAACAAACTAAAAACTACTTCCAAAACTATTCAGCTTTGATATTAATTAGTTTTTTCGGTTCATTGAGAACATGGTTGTTGTTCAATAATAAAAAATAATCCTCAAAAATACAACTTGCCTAATAATTCTGCACTCCCTGTAGATGGTGGTACAGATCATGTCATTTTAGTCTGTACCGCTCACTTATTGGCCTCACAGCAAAACTCGTAATACCGGCGCTATAAGAGTCCCATTGGAAAAGGACTTTTTTTTTTAAAAGTGCGGTACTGACATTGCGTGACGGCCAAAAAAGTGTGCGGTATACCTTTTCTGACAAGACTTGTAATAGCGGGGTTAGGAAAAAAGCATCGTTATGAAGCATAACAATGCTATTTGAATCATAACGCAAAACTCGTAATCTAGCTGATTGTTAGCAAACAATATTATTGTCTTTTTTTTTTTTTTAATATGTGATCACAGTGATTGGCTGTCACAGTGATCATATGACCATGGGCCATTTTTTTTGTGGGTCACTGGAATGCCTGACTCGTGAGGCATCCAGTGATTGGCCACTGAGCCTGATACCAGCATGCATTGCAGCATACTAGCATCTAAGCTCTATTTTTAAGTAAAAAAAACACACTGGCTTGTACACACAATAACTCTATTTTTTGACTATTAATGTACTGTTGCTGGCTAGCCTCACATGCAGGTTTTCCCAACATCATGAGATGCATACTAATCACAGCATGAATGAAGGAAGGTACCCCACTTACAGGCATGGGATAACAGGGACACCCTGTCTCTGCGATCACTTGCCTAGGGTGTCCTCCATTACGGTATTTCTGCACTGCCTCACTCCTGAGAGAGCAAACACAAGAGAGCTAACAGCCCAGAATACAGCCACCGTACAGGGTATGGTGCTGTACCCTAAATGGTGCTGGTCGTTTAGGGGTTAAAGTATCACATCTTTTTATTACCATGGACCTGAAAACCAAATTTCTTTTATGATTCAGAGCATATCATTTAGCAAACACTTTCCAATTTACTTCTATGATCAAATTTGCTTGGTTTTCATGGTATTCTTTGTTGAAGAGCATGCCTGGTTTCTAGGTAGCGTGCATGTGTCTGGAGCACCACATGACAGCAAATATTGCTGCTATCTAGTGCTCTTTTAAATGTATCACACTTTTAAAAATATCCTTGCAGAAATGTTACCATATAGTGCTCCTGAACCTACCTACCTTCCTGCATTTCAACAAAGGATACCTAGAGAATTAAATCAGTTTGATAATAGAAGTGAATTGGAAACCTTTTTTTTTAAATTCTATGCTCTATTTAAATCATGAAAATAAAAAAAAAATAAAAAAGGTTTTACATCCCTTTAACGTAATTAAAATTGAGACCTATATAATTTATTTTATTAAATATGATTTAGGTGAGAGAGAAAATTATAAGTTAAAGGGACAGTCTAGTCAAAGTTAAACTTTCATGATTCAGATAGCGCATACAATTTTAAACATCTTTCCAATTAACTTTTATGATCAAATTTGATTTCTTCTCTTGGTATTCTTTGTTAAAAGCTAAACCTAGTTAAAGGGACATTAAACCCATTTAATTTTTTTTTTTCTTTCATGATTCAGATGGAGAATACCATTTTAACCCCTTAATGACCACAGCACTTTTCCATTTTCTGTCCGTTTGGGACCAAGGCTATTTTTACATTTCTGCTGTGTTTGTGTTTAGCTGTAATTTTCCCCTTACTCATTTAATGTACCCACACATATTATATACCTTTTATCTCGCCATTAAATGGACTTTCAAAATATACCATTATTTTCATCATATCTTATAATTTACTATAAAAAAAATTATAAAATATGAGGAAAAAATGGAAAAAACACACTTTTTCTAACTTTGACCCCCAAAATCTGTTACACATCTACAACCACCAAAAAAAAACATATGCTAAATAGTTTCTAAATTTTGTCCTGAGTTTAGAAATACCCAATGTTTACATATTCTTTGCTTTTTTTGCAAGTTATAGGGCCATAAATACAAGTAGCACTTTGCTATTTCCAAACCACTTTTTTTTTTCAAAATTAGCGATAGTTACATTGGGACACTGATATCTTTCAGGAATCCCTGAATATCCATTGACATGTATATATTTTTTTTTAGAAGACATCCCAAAGTATTGATCTAGGCCCATTTTGGTATATTTCATGCCACCATTTCACCGCCAAATGCGATCAAATAAAATTTTTTTTCACTTTTTCACAATTGTTTTCACAAACTTTAGTTTTCTCACTGAAATTATTTACAAAAAACTTATGCAATTATAGCATACATGGTTGTAAATGCTTCTCTGGGATCCCCTTTGTTCATAAATAGCAGACATATATGGCTTTGGTTTTGCTTTTTACTAATTAGAAGGCTGCTAAATGCGACTGCGCACCACACGTGTATTATGCCCAGCAGTGAAGGGGTTAATTAGGGAGCATGTAGGGAGCTTCTAGGGTTAATTTTAGCTTCAGTGTAGTGTAGTAGACAACCCCAAGTATTGATCTAGGCCCATTTTGGTATATTTCATGCCACCATTTCACCGCCAAATGCAATCAAATGAAAAAAAACGCTAAATTTTTCACAATTTTAGGTTTCTCACTGAAATTATTTACAAACAGCATGTTCAATGATGGCACAAATGGTTGTAAATGCTTCTCTGGGATCCCCTTTGTTCAGAAATAGCAGACATATATGACTTTGACGTTGCTTTTTGGTAATTAAAATGCCGCTAAGTGCTGCTGCGCATCACACGTGTATTATGGCTAGCAGTGAAGGGGTTAATTAGGTAGTTTGTAGGGAGCTTGCAGGGTTAATTTTAGCTTTAGTGCAGAGATCAGCCTCCCACCTGACACATCAGACCCCCTGATCCCTCCCAAACAGCTCCCTTCCCTCCCCCACCCCACAACTGTCCCCGCCATCTTAAGTACTGGCAGAAAGTCTGCCAGTACTAAAATAAGTTTTTTTTTTTTTAAAAATAAAATACATCTTTAGCATATTTACATATGCTACTTTGTAGGATCCCCCCCCTTAGCCCCCAACCTCCCTGATCCCCCCCCAAAACAGCTCTCTAACCTCCCCCTCTGCCTTATTGGGGGCCATCTTGGGTACTGTTTGCAAAAAAAAATGTTTTTTTGTTTTGTTTTTTTGCCTGTTTTTCTGTAGTGTAGCTTCCCCCCCCCCGCCACAGACCAATCCCCCACCCCCTGACAAATTTATTTTTACATAGCTAAAACTATTTTTTACAACTTATCATACATAATTTTTCTGTAGTGTAGAGGTTCCCACCCGCTCCCTCCCGTGCGCGCCCCCGCCCCCCTACACATCATCACGGCCAACGATTGCCGCTACCCACCTCCCGAACCGGCTCCCACCCACCAACGGATTTAGCCGGTGATGTCCGGTGCAGAGAGGGCCACAGAGTGGCTCTCTCTGCACCGGATTGCTAAAAAAGGTTATTGCAGGATGCCTCAATATCGAGGCATCACTGCAATAACCGGAAAGCAACTGGAAGCGAGCAGGATCGCTTCCAGCTGCTTTCCAGACCAAGGACGTACGCCACACATCCTCGGTCATTAAGTGTATTAAGTGTATTTTTGAGGACGTGTGGCGTACGTCCTTGGTCGTTAAGGGGTTAAACAACTTTCTAATTTACTTCTATTACCTAATTTGCTTCATTCTCTTGATATTCTTTCCTGAAAAGCATATCTAGATAGGCTCAGTCGCTTCTGATTGGTGGCTGCACATAGATGCCTAATGTGATTGGCTCACCAATGTGCATTGCTATTTCTTTAAAAAAAATATCTAAAGAATGAAGCAAATCAGATAATAAAAGTCAATTGAAATGTTGTTTAAATCTGCGGCATGAAATATTTTTTTTGGGTTTAATGTCCCTTTAAGCTCATAGGCTAATTTCTAAGCTCTTGAAGGCCACCACCTTATTTGAGTGCACTTCAAAATAAAATTACAGCTAGACAGCGCTAGTTAATAGTTTGCCATATAGTTAACTCCACGTGAGTGAGCACAATGTTATTTGTGAGTCAGCACGGATTGCCTAAAATGCATGTGTGTCAAAAGAACTGAGATAAGGGAGCAGTCTGCAGAGGTTTAGATACAAGGTAATCACAGAGGTAAAAAGGATGTTAATTTAACTGTGGTGGTTATCAAAACTGGTGAATGGTAATATGAGCTTACCTAGGTTTAGCTTTCAACTAAGAATACCAAGAGAATAAAGCTAATTTGATAATAAAAGTTAATTGGAAAGTTGTTTAAAATTGCATGCCCTATCTGAATTATGAAAGTTTAATTTTGACTAGACTGTCCCTTTTTAAGCCAATAATAAAGGGACAGAAAACATCTTGTAATTACAACACATTTCTGTGTTAAAGGGACAATCTGCACCAAAATTTTTGTTTTAAAAGATAGATAATCCCTTTATTACCCATTCCCTAGTTTTGCATAACCAACACTGTTACAATTATATACTTTTTACCTCTGTGATTATCTTGTATCTAAGCCTCTGCAAACTGCCCCCTTATTTCAGTTCTTTTTACAGACATCCATTTTAGCCAATTAGTGATGGCTTCCTGGAACTCCACGTGCGTGAGCTCAGTGTTATCTATATGACACACATAAACTAACACCCTCTAGTGGTGAAAAACTGTCAAAATGCCCTTAGAGAAGAGGCGGCCTTTAAGGGCTTAGAAATTAGCATATGAACCTCCTAGGTTTAGCTTTCAACTAAGAATACCAAAAGAACAAAGCAAAATTGGTGATAAAAGTAAATTGGAAAATTGTTTAAAATTGCATTCTCTATCTGAATCACAAAAGTTTATTTTGGACTAGACTGTCCCTTTAATGTTTTTAAAACAAATTAACGTCCTTTTTACTGAAATAATTTTTTCAATAGCCAAACTCCACTCGCCTTTTGCCTCATTTGGAGTAGACAATATGGGCTTTAGTCTGCAGACAAAAAGACAAGCGACTTTTATAAAGTTAGTATAAAGTACTCTGGTTTCCTGTTATCAGTTAAAGCCAATTAGGGATAGATATGTAGCACAATTAGCCATGAGAATTCAGCAGAGTGATTTTCATGTTCGGAGAATTAGAAATTGCTCAAATTGCAGAGCTAAATTACATGAAAAGGAGACAAAACAAATAATACAAATATATTGTAAAGTTGTTTTCATTATGCATAACTAAACATTTTATATACAAATCTCAAGTTTTTTACAGTCCCTTTTAAGCTAACATTAACTCATTCACTACCAGGACTTTCAGAAAAGAACTTGCCTAAAATACTGGAGAATTTTTATCATTTTTGCTATTACTCCATTTAAACAGAAAAAGAGCCTTGTTTTTGTTTTATTTTTTTTTAGATAACCCAAGGTATTGATCTAGGCCCATTTTGGTATATTTCATGTCACCATTTCCCCTCCGAATACAATCATATAAAAAACATTTTTTTTAACTATTTTACAAACTTTGAGAGTCTCATTGAAATACCGCTTGTGCAATCATGGCATAAATTATTGTAAAAGTTTCTCTGGGATCTCCTTTGTTCAGAAATAGCAGACATATTTTTTTGGTAATTAGAAGGTCGCTAATTGCAGCTGCGCACCACACTATTATTCCCGGCAGTGAAGGAGTTAATAAGGTAGCTTGTAAGGTTAATTTTAGCTTTCGTGTAGAGATTACCCTCAGACCTGATACCTCCCACCCCCTGATCTCTACCTGATCCCTCCCAAACAGCTCTCTTCCCTTCCTCACCCCCCACTGGTCACCACTATCTTAGGTACTGGCAGACAGTCTGCTAGTATAAAGAGTTGAAGCAATTTAAAAAATATATATATTTATTTTCTGCAGTTTGGATACCCCCCTTATGATCCAACCTCCCTGATCCTTCCCCCTCTAACTAGTGTTGCCATCTTAAGTCTGGCTGCCAAAACCTATAAACCATTTTGTAATAAAAATGAAATATTATATATGTATCACTCACTCACACTCTCTCACTCTCTCTCACTCTCTCACTCACGTATACCTTGTTAGTACCGGGTTGGACCCCCTTTTGCCTTCAGAACTGCCTTAATTCTTTGTGCATAGATTCAACAAGGTGTTGGAAACATTCATCAGACATTTTGTTTGGTCCATATTGACATGATAGCATCACACAGCTGCTGCAGATTTGTCTGCTGCACATCCATGATGCGAATCTCCCCTGCTACCACATCCCAAGGTGTTCTATTGGATTGAGATCTGCTGATTGTGGAGGCCATTGGAGTACAGTGACCTCATTGTCATGTTCAAGAAACCAGTTTGAGCTGATTTGAGCTTTGCGACATGGTGCATTATCCTGCTGGAAGTAGCTATCAGAATATGGGTGCACTGTAGTCATAAAGTGATGGACATGGTAAGTAGGCCGTGGTGTTTAAAAGATGCTCAATTAGTACTAAGGGGCCCAAAGCGTGCAAAGAAAATATCCCCCACACCATTACACCACCAGCCTGTTGATACAAGGCAGGATGAGTCCATGCTTTTATATTTTTTACACCAAATTCTGACCCTACTATCTGAATGTCGCAGCTGAAATCAAAACTCATCAGACCAGGCAACATTTTTCCAATATCTAACACAAAAACAGTGCGCTAAAAAAGCTAACTACAAATAATAATATAAAAAACCTATATGGTTAATAATATGAGAAGTATTTATTAATTAGTAAACATTAAAAAAATAGAAATATAAGCAATATTGTTATTAGTTGGTTTGAACCATCAAGCATAAATAAACACAAATAAAAAACATGTATTAAGGTGCACCTTGCAATTGCTAAATTCTACCAAATAAAATCTAAGTTGAATTATAACGCATAAAAATAGATAATTATTAACACATAAAATACATCTAGCACATAGCATAAATTCATATATCACATAAACTTCATTAATTCATATGCTTCATTTAAAATATCCAACTAATAGCACATGGATTTCTATGGTATCGCTAGTTCATATATTAAACAGCGTTGTTACAAGTGTTATGATGATATGCTTAAAAAACAATCAAATGAATTTCCCTTGCATATATATGATTCAATTAAAAAAGTTTGATGTGCAGAGGTTAGAGGTTTGCTACTTAAGAGAAAATTAAACTGTGTACAAAATGTCTGACTGCCCCTTAAATTTGGTAGCAGCAGCTTCCTAGTTATCTACGACTTTACTATGAAAATAGAGCAAATTCCTCCATGTAATTAAATGCAAGTCTGCTTAGATGGTATTTTCCGTACTTCGATTTTGTTATATATTAGTCCCCTGTTAAGATATAACTCACCGGAATTCGAAAGCTCTCTTATTTCAACACTATCTGTGACTTCACCTTATCCTAGTAAACAGCATATCTGGTTCAGCTTTCTCACTGCTGATTCAGGTCTCTGACGTGTTACTGTCACGTGCTGGATGTTCGACCTATCGGTGCGTCAGATTACCGGTCTGAGTTGTATGATCCGTAGAATGAGGGGAGTACAGTGTATCTGGATACAATATTTCCAAAGTTTGCAACAAACTTGTGATGAAATACTTGTGCTCAGAGCGCTCTTGAGACTTTAGTTGTTTAGGAATGAAAAAGAATAGTTAAAATCTTTCCCTATTTTTCACAGACAATTGCTTGTATTAGTGAGAAGATTTCTTCTCCACTCCACACAGGACAATCAACACGTTTCAGCTTTAAAGCTTTTTTCAAGATAAACCTGTGGATGTATTTCCTTTTTTATTTATATGCAAAATGTAAAGGGGCAATCAGACCCCATAGATATATTAAAGGTACAGTCTATTCCTTATGTTTCTTAAAGGGGCAGTCTTTTTTATGTTTTTTCTTTCTTTCAACCGTTTTTTTATGTACACAAGTTAATTTTAAAAATTTTTAAAAATATGTTTGTGTGTGTGTATATATGTGTGTGTGTGTGTGTATGTGTATATATATATATATATATATATATATATATATATATATATATACTGTGTTTGTGTATATATATATATATATATATATATATGCATATGTCTATGTATATGTATGTATGTATATATATATATGTATATATATATATATATGTATATATGTATATATGTATGTGTGTGTATATATATATATATATATTGCAAATTAATGCACTCTCAGGACTTTTAAGTTTTGAGGTTCACACTTACCCCTTCATCAGAATAAACAAAAAGTGCCATATTTCACTCTTAAATATTGTATAACAAACAATCAGTACAATACAAACCACCTGTGTTATTACAAAAAATACCTCTCTGTGTATCACAGTGAAACGCTCTCCATGGGTTCCACTGAACCGGAAGTATGCTTACTCACGGTTTTCCGAAATATTGCATAATGTTATTTTACAAGCTACTTTTCAAATAATTAACTATCAGGGTGCCAGGAATCAGACTGAGACGAGAAGTGCAAAAATAATCGCACTTTTATTAATAGCAAAAAATAATAAAAAGTCCACAAGTCAAATAACAAGCCATGAATCAAAACCAGAGCTGGTAGTCATACGAGCCGAATATATGGAAGAATGAAAACAGCATCAATCTGCAGGGAGGTGCACGTACCCAGGTCCTGCCAATGACCTCCAATAATGTCCAATTTCACAAAAAGAACAGCACCATCCAAAGATGAGTAAAAGTGTATCTTTATTGGGACATCTCCAAACACAACACAGTGTTAGGAATTATCCCGGGACAATATTGGAAGATGAGTCTTGGAGGAAAACAGTGACCTTCTCAGACGTCTGGGAAACAATTACCAAAATAACACACACAGGCAGGTTATCATTAGCAAATGTTCCGTTTATTGTGGGACCCAAAAGCACAATATATAGACGTGGATACACGTGGGCATTTCTGGTGCGTGGCATCATTTTATTGGCCAAGCATAACACAGTAATATATTTCCTAATGGCCTTATTGGCATGCAGCATAACATATATGAAAAAAAACAGACATGAAGAAGAGAAAAAAATGTATATTCTGCAGCTTACAGGAAATAATAAAGGTGGGTGCTACTCTGTAACAGTTGTGGTTTTGACTTACAAAAAGTCCCTAGGTTTGTTGGCTTTGAAAAAAGTACCTTATTTCCTGTTAAAATACAAACAGATCAGAACTGAAATTTGCAAGTGTCTCAGAGAAATGATATTACGACTGGAGTGCAGAAAAAATACATCAGTGCATAACATTATAGATAATGTAAAATAAGTACATAGGTAAAGTGTGCAACACAAATAAGTGATGTTCCCTGACAATTCCCCTCTTTAGTCATAACAATGACTACTACTGGACTAACGTCTGGAGTGGAATGGGACATTTTTGTATGTGGTATTAGCAGGATGGTATCGACGATGTTGTGGATTTCGATTAGATTGGCGTGGTAGAACCTGTAGGTATTGTGCACACTGGGAGATAGGGGTTTGGGGTGGCAGGCGTGTATGTTTAGCAATGCAGAAAACAACTATCTTAAAACAACAATAACAGAATAGTATAAACAAAGCAATGAAAACAATAAAGGTACCAATATTTTTTAGCCATTCTAGGAAGCCTAAGCCAGTGAAGAATTTATCCCAGGGGTTATCAATGCCTGAGTTTTTCTTTAATTCAATGGATAATTCTTCCAATTTCTTAATAGCAAGCGTTACTTTTCCAGTGGGACCTGTATTATCTGGTATGAATGTACAGCATGACCCACCAGTTTGATCATCAAGAACTTTACACACCCCTCCTTTCTCTGCTAAAAGCATGTCTAAGGCCATGCGGTTTTAGAATGTCATGTAAGAGGTTGGGCCGAGTTGCTCAGCAATGCCTTTAAGGGCATCTCTGGTATAATTAACAAAACGTTGTTGATTATAAAATATATAGTTTATCCAGTCTACATTTTTATTGGCAGTTATGATGGGGAAGATGGATTCAAATCCAGCTTTAACCTGGTCACGGGCCTTAAATTCATTTGGGACCCCCCTTGGGACCCCTATAGCGTCTATGTACACATGGGGGTCAAAACTACCTGGGATAGCCTTAGTCTGTCTCCGTGTACGATGAGAGGAGGTGTGGTGAGTGTGTATGTGTATGTCATCTACACCTAAAATGTGGAGAGGCATGATTACTTTTGCTAGAGCACATTCCCCAGACCATTGTCCCTCTAGCCTAATGCGGATTTTCATATCCCCGCAAATCCAATATATGTCACCTAACGACTGAATGTGGTTATAGGTGTTGAGGTTACTATACTTATAACAGTACCCAGATGTAAAGTTACCTAAGAATCTACCTTTTCCTGTGCCCCTATAACAAGTGTAGTTACCAGGATATATAGAAATTCCCTCACTGAGGTGTGGGGTTTTAGTAATAATGGGGTATTTTTCCTTCCAGGCAATACAGGTTGACTGATTAACAATGGTATTAGTATACAGGCTGAGAAAGCAGGACTCAGCGTTACTAGGGATGTTAAGGGGGACAGTACCTAAATGGGGCCGGGCATTACCACAAACATAACAATTTGATCTATTATATTGTTTGGCCGAAAAGGCCATCCATTCTAACCAAAGGTTTTTGTCTGAATAACCTGTTTCTAAGGCCATAGTATCTCTTGGTGAGGGATCAGCTATAGCAATCATGCCCTGAGATGGGGACTGGGTATTAATTAGGTTTTGACCAAGGTTTTGATAAATTTTAGTGACAATTTTGTTCCATTCAGAGGAATTAACCATATCTTGAAGCTGGAAACTACCCTTAGCTTTGGATAAGGCCCCTCTTTCCCAAAAAGAGAGCATATAAGGGCCACTATCAATTGGACTGGGGTTTTCAATAGTCAAAGTAAGTTTCATACTCTGTCCGGGTTTACCTGCCGAAAGGCAAAGTCCGGACTTAGAAAGGGTCATTCTTTCCATTAAGGATCTCCTAGTTCTATCTTTCTCGGTTAATATAACAGTTCCCCATCTAAGGCCTCCATCTGCATCCCACCCATCAGCATTCGAGTATTTACAATCATCATTACTATTATCATCCCTCCCTATACACATATAGAATGACCTGGAAGGGATATCGTGGTAAATGTTACACTGTGTTGCTACATCCCTGGGGCATAGAATAATGTCACAATAGTCAAAGGCATAAGTGGCAATGTGGAGATTTGAAGAATTGTACCAAAAGGTTGTAGAGCGTGGTGATGTGGTTTGTGTAATGGCCATTTTTGAGGGTAGGTGCTCGATCACCCTGAAAGGGGTCCGGTCTGCTGACCTTCGGGCTCTACGGAGGGCTGGAACATGTGATGTTGGCAGGGTTGTTGAGTTCTTGGTTGTGTTTTGTTTCTGGGGTGAGTCAGGGGGAGTGATGAAGTAATTACAAACAGGGGCAATACCATATTGTTCGTCCGGTGTCTCATAATAGCAGGAGGCTATTATCCATCCGGGTAATGCAACCAAGAGCAAGGAGGAAAGGAGGTACAGGTATACCAAACAGGGGGACCCCTGAATGGCGATCATGTTGTTGCAGAAACGTGCTGTGGATATAGATGTTACAGAAGGGACTGTGCGACCAACTTCACCCCTCTTTGGACTGGCAGTCGAGAATGCTACAGGTGTTACAGAAGGGACTTTGTGAACACTTCACCTCTCTTTAGGCACAACTGTTTTCTGAGACGTCCTGGACTGGTGGTACAGATGTTTCAGAAGGGACTAGACAGCCAGCTTCACCCCTCTTTGGACAGAGCTTTACCCTAGATGCGTGGATCCAGATGGGCTCCTGGGCTGTGAGGATGGCAGTACGAGTGATGGCCACAACTTCGGTAGGTGGACCGTATGGGAAGCCTCCCTTCTTTGCTTTATTCAGCTGTCTGATGCACACTGTGTCTCCGACCTTGAAGCTGTGGGTTGGTTCCTGTGAGGGAAGAGGAAAACGAGAAGCCACATCACCATAGTTGCCATTCAAAACAGAGATTAATTCATGTACATATCGTTCCCTGATTAAATCTAAATCATCAGTGACTATGTGTGGGTTCCTGACCCAGGGAGTGGGGAACGGTCTACCCATTAAAATCTCAAAAGGAGACAGCTGAGTGGATTTGCTTGGGGACATCCGTACCTCAGCTAAGACTCCAGGTAAATGATCCTGCCATTTGACCCAATTCCCTCCCGTGGCCTTAAGGAGTTTTTCCTTAATGGTCCGGTTCATCCTTCCTACCACCCCTGAGCTCTGGGGGTGATATGGTATGTGAAACTTCCATTTTATCTGTAAGTGAGTTACCAATTCCTGCAATACCTTACTAACAAAAGCTGGGCCATTGTCTGAGTTAATCTGCAGGGGGCAACCAAATCTGGGAATGACATCAGTGCAAAGGTGTTTCACTACTGTTTTTGCGTCTTCCTTAGTGGTAGGAAAGGCCTCAGGCCAGCGAGAAAATTGGTCAACTATGACCAGCAGGTAAAATTGTTTGGTTCCTGTTTTAGGTATGTGTGTGAAATCTATCTGCAGGTGGGTGAAAGGTGCAGATGGTGGTGTTAGGTGTTCATGTTTTGCAGGTTTATTGTTGTGTTTGGTTTGCAGACAAGTGATGCAACGGTTAATGTAAGATTGTACATGTAACTGTAGATTTTGTATGCAGAAGTAAGGTTTGATTAATTGTAAAGTGTTGTGGATGCTCAGGTGACTGACACCGTGGGCTTGTGAAATAAAAATGGGTGCACTAGTTTCAGGGATACCAATGATTGTCCCATCTTTCCCCTCTTTCGAATAAAACCCCTGAGGGTTTAATTCGAGCTTCTGAGAGACCCAGTATTTGATATCAGTGACAGTGGCAAACTGCTGTAGTGACGATGTGAGCACATCGTCGACCAGAGAGGGTGCCACAAGTATGGGATAAACACTGTCTTGAAATGGAGAGATCTTAGCTGCTTGTTTGGCTACTGTGTCAGCTAATGCATTACCCCTAGCAATAGGATTGTTAAGGTTAGTATGTGCTCGGCAGTGTATGACAGCTATTTCTTTTGGGAGCAGGATGGCTTGTAAGAGTTCTGTGATAAGTGTGGTGTGACTGATGCTTTTACCGTCGGCAGACTTGAAACCTCTTTGTTTCCAAATCATGCCAAATTCATGTACCACTCCAAAGGCATATCTGAAGTCGGTATAGATATTTACAGAGGCATCAGCAAAAAGTTCACAGGCTCGAGTGAGAGCTATTAATTCAGCTGCCTGAGCAGAATTATGCATGACACAGGAAGATTCAATAACAATGTCTGGAAGCTGGACCACTGCATATCCTGCAAGGTACGTGTGGTCATCTGGGCGGCGACATGAGCCATCCACAAAGACGTCAGGGACCCCCGGAATAGGGGTGTCCCGGAGGTCAGGGCGTGGTGTTGTGCTGGAGTGAATGAGGCAATGCAGTCGTGAAGGGGGAGGTCAGATTGTGGTACGTCAGAGGATAACAAGGCCTTGAGAATAGACGCAGGGCCTGAGTTAGTTGCACAGTACTTAATGGTTAACTCAGAAGTACTGGTAAGCAGTATTTCATAACCACTAAGTCTCTGGGCAGTCATGTGTTGTGTTTGCAGATTGTTAAGGAGGTGCAAAACCTGATGGGAGGTATGTAAAACAAGTGAATGTCCCAGTGTGATAGGTTCGCACATCTCAACGGCCATGGCACACGCTGCGAGGGATCGCAGGCATGAAGGCATACCCTGCACAGGGATGGGCAGCTTTTTAGATAAAAAGGCTACAGGACGGAAAGAGTTACTACCATGCTCTTGGGCACAGACAGCCGCCATGGTTTTACAATTTTCCCTTGCGTACAAATGAAAAGGCTTTGTGTAGTCAGGGAGGCCGAGGGCAGGGGAAGTGGTGATGGACCTGGCAAGTTCATTGTATGCATGGGTCAGAGTCTCTGTCCAGTGAATTGTGGGTGGAGAGTCACTGTGGCAAACGGTGCGGAGGATTGAGTCGTAGTGGGAGCAGTCTGGTATCCACTGTCGACAATAGTTTATTATCCCAAGAAAGGTCAGCATTTCTTTGGGAGTGGCAGGCTTTGACAGTTTAGAGAGGGCTTTTACTCTTTTTGCACTGAGTTCTCGTTTGCCTTTGGACAGGACAAAGCCTAAGTACTCAACTTGTGGCTGACAGATTTGCAGTTTCTGTTTAGACACCTTGAGCCCTTCATGGGCGAGGAACAACAAAAGGTCCACTAGGTCCTTTTCCCCTGCCTCGCATGAAGTACTACACAATAACAGGTCATCAACATATTGCAAAAGGACGGAACCACAGGGGCTGGTCCAGCTCTTGAGCATGGTATTGAGGACTAGGCCGAATGCGGCCAGGCTGTCCGTAAATCCTTGGGGCATTTTTTGCCAGGTCATCTGAAGCCCTCTGTACGTGAAACTGAACAACTGTTGAGTGTCCACATCAACGGGTACAGAGAAGAAAGCATTAGCCAAATCAATGGTAGAAAAAATTTCTGCATTGTGTGGAATGGCCGTAAGTAGTGCGGTCACATCCGGGACTAAGGGAGGGAGAGGTATAATTAATTTATTCACGGCCCTTAGGTCTTGAATAAAACGATAACCGCCCGCCGGCTTAGGCAAGGGGTTAATGGGTGTGTTATACGGGGAGATGGTATGTTTCAGAATACCTTTCTCCAGAAATACCTTAATCATGGGGCCTATGCCTTCCAGCTTGTCGTCACTAATAGGGTATTGTTTAATGAAAACTGGGGAGCAGTCTTCACGCAACGTTGCCCTATATGGGGTGCAGTCTATGGTCCCCGTATCATATGGTCCTGTTGACCATAAGGTAGGGGGAATGCTGTCAAAGAGAGTGTCAAAATCTGTGGTTGAAGGCAGATTATGGACATGGTCAGTAACCTGATGTATCTGATTGCTTAACATGGCCGTCTCCGACGACAGTGATTCCTCGGGCGATTCGCCTGATTCACTGAGGTCAAAGTCGACCGTCATGCCACCGTTCCGTGATATTGTCATCATTATTCCCAGTTTACCCATCAAGTCTCAACCAAGGAGACTAAAGGGGCAACCCCGGATAATGTGGAACGAGTGGGACAAAGTTTTGGGAGAGTCGGGTATTTGAACTGTGAGGAGTGGAGTGCGGAAGGTAGGAATTGGCACACCTGTGATTCCCACAGAGGGATTAGACTCTCGCAAGGGTCCATCGTATAATTCGCCCGAGATAGTGGAGCAAGTAGCTCCCGTATCTATGAGGAATTGTAATTCGGAGCCCTCTATGTTAAGAGTAACGAAGGGCTCACGATTATAATATGATGTAACCTTGGGTAAGAGTAGGGTGCCTCCCTCCGGGCAGCCCTATGGCCATTGTATTCTGTGTTGTGGTGGTCGGTTGTCACGTCTAGGTGGTGAGTGTGAGTGTGATCGGTGGTTGTCCCTGGGATAAAAGTTATCCCTGCCCTTACGGGGCGGATGGGGACATTCATTTTTCCAGTGTCCTGTTTCCCCACAATTAAAACACATGTTGCGTCTGTGGTCCTGATTAATTCTACCCCCCCTTTGCCTATGGCGTGGAAGTGTGTTATCATTAACTTGAACATATGCACCCTTAACACTTTTATCAAAACATCCTGCAGCATGACGGGACTCAATAGCTGATAATTCCTTTGAGGTCATTTTGGGCCAATCAGGTATGAGTTGTTTTAACAAAAGACTGTCTGTTGGTGTCATACACCCTAACATAGTCTGATTCTTTAATACAGCCATTCCATCCCCGGAGGATAAGCCTCCTTCCTCTGCCCAACATTTAAAAAATCTTTTAGCAAAGTCTAAAATT
Source organism: Bombina bombina (assembly GCF_027579735.1). Taxonomy (NCBI): domain Eukaryota; kingdom Metazoa; phylum Chordata; class Amphibia; order Anura; family Bombinatoridae; genus Bombina; species Bombina bombina. The sequence continues at coordinate 949,697,719 of NC_069504.1, forward strand.
GCCTCGTCAGGTTTCTGCTTGCATGCTAAAACTGCACTCATAGATTGCTGTGTCTTACTACAGCGTTTTATTTCAGTTTCTAATTCTGTCCACATGATTGCCCTAGTCACTGGGTTTGCTAAACCATATGAAGTGACTGAGGTGCTTGTGTCATTTGTGTGTATTGTAGGAACTTTAGTCCAATCCCATTCATCATTTTCGTGATAATTATACAATTTATCAATTATCATTTTAATGTCAGTTTGTGTATACATGGCTCCATGTAAATATCGTTTAAGGTGAAGGATACAGGCAGCAGGTTGTCTTAAAGGGTCGGGGCAGTCCCTGGTAATATCACTTAATTCACCTGCCGTGAGGGGTTTGATAATCATTTGGTCCCCAGCAATTAAATATGGCATAGTACTTATGGCACTGGTGCCAGAGATGCAGCGGGGGTCTGCCCAATTTGCATCTTCATGTTTTTGAATAGGTTGTGGTACCCAAGGCATTAATTGTTGTTTGGTCTCATTGCGGACAGAGACGTCCGGAGACTCGGGAGTGTGAATTCCATGGACTGGCAAAGTTACATTCGGACGTGGGCGGTAGTCGGAGTCACTATATCTCCTTGGGCGAGTACTAACACGGCCACTAGATGTAACTACAAAATTTGGTGCTTCTCTTGCAGGCTCAATTCTATGAGGCTCCTGGACACTTAAGTCATCAGGTGCCTCAGCCCCCTGCACATCTCCATGAAGTGGAGGGGGTGGACGTGTTCTGGTTGTATTGTAAGCCACAATTAAATCATCGTCATTATAATTAGTAACACTTGGATATATTCCCGCATATGGCGGTGGCGCAGCCATAGGGGCAGTGGCTATTGTATCTGGGACATTTTTCGCATAGACTATTGGAGGAGGACGTAAAATAATTCTAGAAAGTTTAGATTTATCTATTTTACTGTGTCTATTATTACCACTGGATTTATATCTGTCACAATATTTTAACCAATACTCAGCAGCTTGTCTCATGTATTGCATGTCCCAATCGGGATCTCCTGTATACAAATCAAATGCTTTTTAATTTCCCAAACACAAACCTCTTAACATGTCTTTATGAAATTTACAATTACAACCACTCCTAGGAAATGCATTTCTTGGATCTATATACTCTGTATAGCCACTGACGTCATCTACAAATGGGATGACCATTGCCCACCCTACATCCTCCTGTCTAGCCACAAATTGTTTACATGTTTCTCCCTCAGTTTGGCTTTGTTTACTTTGACCGGTCCCCATGACCCCTGACCAGTAATAGCCTTACACACACACACAATCAAAGGGATTTAGCGTCTAATGGAGGCAAGTTCTGACTAATCCTTCACTAACAACAGCTGTTTCATACACTGTTACATGTAGTCTTCAAAACTGCTAGCCAGGACGGAGTATCTTAGTACTTAAAGTCAGTTGTTGTCTCCACTAACTCATGCAATAGTAGACACAAGATGAACCTTATGTCCTTATAATAAAATAGCAGCAATGAAATATACAATGAAAATACAATAAGAAATGGTGAGCGATAGTGAACACAGGACACGAGTTGTGTCTATGTCCTCATAATAGAATCGCAATATTAAAATGCAAACAGTATACAATATGAGTAGTACAGAACATATAAGACAAATAATTTCATGATACATATGACTCAAATAATAGAACAATTACAATATGAAGCTAAAGTGCACATTCTATACAGGTGTCACCGTGCTATCGTTTATCCGTGCATCATTAGGCAGTGACTTTCGACACGGTAAACGGTGCATCTTACACCTGCGTATATGTACTTATAATAGAGTTGCAATAACAAGACAAAACATAAATAGCAGCAATAAGGTACTGGTCTCAACCAAGACTTCAGAGGGCCAAATTAAACCTTAACCTTAAGCTCCGCGGAGGTCTCCCCTAGACACTTTTTACCCACCCGGGGTCCACCAAAGACCAATTCCCCCAAATAAATGTATTGACCTTAACGGGCCCCCCCCAACAGGGTACAGAAATCAAGTCACAAAATTTTAGACAAAATTACTCACCCCGTCGAGGGTCCCTCTTGTGGTCAATCCCACTTCTGACACCAGACTGTTAGGAATTATCCCGGGACAATATTGGAAGATGAGTCTTGGAGGAAAACAGTGACCTTCTCAGACGTCTGGGAAACAATTACCAAAATAACACACACAGGCAGGTTATCATTAGCAAATGTTCCGTTTATTGTGGGACCCAAAAGCACAATATATAGACGTGGATACACGTGGGCATTTCTGGTGCGTGGCATCATTTTGTTGGCCAAGCATAACACAGTAATATATTTCCTAATGGCCTTATTGGCATGCAACATAACAAATATGAAAAAAAACAGACATGAAGAAGAGAAAAAAAAATGTATATTCTGCAGCTTACAGGAAATAATAAAGGTGGGTGTAACAGTTGTGGTTTTGGCTTACAAAAAGTCCCTAGGTTTGTTGGCTTTGAAAAAAGTACCTTATTTCCTGTTAAAATACAAACAGATCAGAACTGAAATTTGCAAGTGCCTCAGAGAAATGATATTACGACTGGAGTGCAGAAAAAATACATCAGTGCATAACATTATAGATAATGTAAAATAAGTACATAGGTAAAGTGTGCAACACAAATAAGTGATGCTCCCTGACACACAGAACACGACGTTTCGGTCAGATGACCTTAATCATGTGATTAAAAACAAGACCTATAACCACTCCTTATATACCCACCTTGGGGGAGGTGATAATTACCTATACAGGTGAATTTTATACATTCTATTTCAACATTGAACTCTTAAGCACCCTCTAGTGGTAAAACAAGGTCATTTATCATTCTTACATATTACTTGGTTAACTCACAGGCAAAAAACAGAAAAAAAGGGATAACAGTATATATATATAAATACATAATTCCTTATAACATTTCAATAGATATATGAAAAAATGCAAAACCCCTGAAAGAAGATATGATAATATCCCACACATATATGATTAGAATAAATGTTTCAAATCACATAGCCAGACTATTGACAGAAATGAATAAATCTCAAGTGGAACTAACTCACATTGTAATGTTCCAATCTATCTCTTTATTCATTCCATATGGAATGAGGGATTGCAGAGTATAAATCCAAAAAGTCTCTCTACTTTTTAGTATTTTTTGTCTATTCCCCCCTCTTCTTGGTCTCTTAACTTGCTCAATTATCTGAAATCTCAATTGAGAAATACTATGTCCTGCAGTCAAAAAATGGTTGGCAACAGGGGCTTCTTTAGTGCCACACCGTATGTTAGATTTATGTTCATTTATTCTATCTCTTATTCTCCTAGTCGACTCTCCTATGTAAATTTTGGAACAAGGACATTTAATTAGCTAGACTATATAATCAGAGTTGCAAGTAAAGAAGCCTGGTATTTTATATTTACTTCCAGTAAGAGGGTGAAGAAAACTATCCCCTCTAATGATATTATTACAATTACAGCAATTGAGACAGGGGAAACATCCTAACTTGGGAGTAGATAACACTGTTTGAACTTGTTTCTTTTTTGGACCTATATCTGCTTTTATTAATGAGTCTTTAATATTTTTGCATCGCCTGTATGCAGGCATAGGTAACTGTTGGAAATCAATAACATTAGGGTTCAAATCTTTGATGGTGGACCAATGTTTCTTAATAATGTTATTGATCTTATTACTTAAAGGGTTAAATCTAGATATGAAAATCATACGTTTATTTTTATTCTTCTCTTGTCTCTTGTCTAAATTATATTCTCCTTTAAGAATAGTTTGTCTGGGGATATTTTCTACTTCTTTAATATGGCGTTCAATCAAGGGCTTTGGATAACCCCTCTGCAGAAACAGATTACCCATTTCTCTAAGTCTACTGTAAACTAGCTGATCATCTGAAACAATTTTTTTAACTCTTAAGAGCTGACTCTTGGGAAGACTGTTGATAAGAGGTGGATAGTGTGCACTTTAATATTTCAATAGGTTGTTCCTATCACTTTCTTTCCTAAATAAATCAACCTTTAGTTCTCTACCATTCTTTTGAATAGTAGTATCCAAAAAGTCTATAGATACCTCACTACATACCAATTTCAGTTTAATGTGTCTAGTTGAAATGTTTAGGTCATCTACAAAGGACTGCAGTGAGCCAATGTCACCCCCCCATATGCCAAAAATATCGTCTATATATCTATACCAACATAATCCATATTTTTGGAATGCTTTCTGAGTGTATACAAACCTCTCTTCATAAATATTCATAAAGACATTGGCATATGTGGGGGCGACATTGGACCCCATCGCAGTCCCCTGGCATTGAATGTAAAAAGTATCCTGAAAAAGAAAATAATTGTGGTATAAAATTAACTGTAGTAGCTCAAGAATAAAATGACATTGAGAATTAGAGAATTTACCACTAGAAATTATGGTTTGTTTCATAACGCCCATCCCGCTCTCATGTGTGATTGATGTATACAATGATGTTACATCTAATGAGAATAAGATAAATTTGTCACTTTGTAATTCTAAGGAATCTAACTTTGTTATAAAATCCCCAGTATCCCTAATGTAAGACATAGATTGAGTAGCAAACGGTCTTAGTACTCTGTCAAGATATTTAGATACATTAGATAGAATAGAATCTGTGCTGGCTACTATGGGGCGTCCAGGTGGAGCAGAACTATCTTTGTGTATTTTGGGCAGTGTGTAAAGGACTGGTATAGAGAATGAATCGGGTATTAAATACTTCTGTTCTTTTATAGAAATAAGTCCATTACACACTGTCCTATTTACACAATTAACCAGACATTTCTTGATCCCAAAAGATGGATCAGTATTCAAAACCTTATATACATTCTGGTCTGAAAGTTGTTTCTCAATTTCTTGTATATAGTATGTTTTGTCTAGGATGACAGTTGCGCCGCCCTTGTCGGCCTGTTTACAAATAATATCTTTGTTCTCCTTTAATTTAGACAGGGCAAGCGATTCAGCCTTAGAGAAATTCTTATGCCTATTAGATGTTATAGATACACGATTTTTTTCTTTCAATATATTGATATCCCTTAACACTAGCTGTATAAATGTTTCAATGCTATTGTTATAGACATTAGGTGTAAAAGAACTTTTGTTTTTAAGATCTAAAGTGTTTAAAGATAAGGGATTTTCATCATGCAGCAATTCATTACATCTCAATATGTCATTATTCTTAGACTCTAATGTTGCAAAATATGCCTTTAACTTAATATTCCTAAAAAAAGAAAAAAGATCACGTTGTAATTAAAAAAAGTCACATTTAGTAACCGGACAAAAAGATAGTCCTTTCTGAAGTACTTCTCTTTCGACATCATTAAGAGCATATGCAGAGATGTTTACCGTTAGTTCCGGTTGCTCTGACGTTCTTTGCTGCGAGTTATTCTCTGAGCTTTTGGTGCTTTCGCAGCTGACTTCTTCTTGCTTGCGGCGGTGTTTGCGGCCGCCTTGCTTCCGCTCCCGTCTGAGTCCCCCGACGTATTAGCTGATGATGATTGGCTAGTGTCGTCATTACGCCAACGGCGTTGTCTCCTCCAATGGGGTGTGCCTGATCTTTTTCCATCATCCTGAGTGTCCTTCTTCCAACGATACACATTATCGTTTCTGTAATCTTCTTCGTCCCTATGAAACTTTTGTCGTTTCCGGCTCTCTATTGTTGTCTTTAATTCTGTAATAGTTGTCTTGGCAGATGTCAGACGTTTGTCTAGATCTTCAGATGACAAAGAGGCTTTCAATACACTCTCCAATCTCGTCAACTCTTCTTTCTGTACATCTAAGTCTCGCTGTAAGTACTCCACAGTTAGTACCAGCAAATAAAAGGAACACTTGTTGAGTATGTGAGTAAACTTTTCACAATATTCTTTATTTTCACACATCAGAGTAGGTCTAACATTCATACGTAACCCTCTAGGGATCCGTCGGACTCGATAGTATTCTGCCAATGTAGTGGCATGTAGGTCATAGGCTAGATTCTTTTTGGATATTCTTTCATATTCTCTAGATGAGTTTTCAACCGGTGGGGTTTGTAAAAAGGTTCTTGAACCCCGCACCAGGGTAGTAATCCGTGAGGCTTCCAAGTCACTGTAAGTAAACGTTTTGCTTAGAGGTTCAGTCCCATTTAATTCCATTATGCTTGTAATATAACACAGCAGTAGTGATGCACGTAATCCAAGGCAGTCAATATATCAAATATATGGAAGAATGAGAACAGCATCAATCTGCAGGGAGGTGCACGTACCCAGGTCCTGCCAATGACCTCCAATAATGTCCAATTTCACAAAAAGAACAGCACCATCCAAAGATGAGTAAAAGTGTATCTTTATTGGGACATCTCCAAACACAACACAGAACACGACGTTTCGGTCAGATGACCTTAATCATGTGATTAAAAACAAGACCTATAACCACTCCTTATATACCCACCTTGGGGGAGGTGATAATTACCTATACAGGTGAATTTTATACATTCTATTTCAACATTGAACTCTTTAGCACCCTGTAGTGGTAAAACAAGGTCATTTATCATTCTTACATATTACTTGGTTAACTCACAGGCAAAAAACAGAAAAAAAGGGATAACAGTATATATATATATACATACATAATTCCTTATAACATTTCAATAGATATATGAAAAAATGCAAAACCCCTGAAAGAAGATATGATAATATCCCACACATATATGATTAGAATAAATGTTTCAAATCACATAGCCAGACTATTGACAGAAATGAATAAATCTCAAGTGGAACTAACTCACATTGTAATGTTCCAATCTAACTCTTTATTCATTCCATATGGAATGAGGGATTGCAGAGTATAAATCCAAAAAGTCTCTCTACTTTTTAGTAATTTTTGTCTATTCCCCCCTTTTCTTGGTCTCTTAACTTGCTCAATTATCTGAAATCTCAATTGAGAAATACTATGTCCTGCAGTCAAAAAATGGTTGGCAACAGGGGCTTCTTTAATGCCACACCGTATGTTAGATTTATGTTCATTTATTCTATCTCTTATTCTCCTAGTCGACTCTCCTATGTAAATTTTGGAACAAGGACATTTAATTAGATAGACTATATAATCAGAGTTGCAAGTAAAGAAGCCTGGTATTTTATATTTCCTTCCAGTAAGAGGGTGAAGAAAACTATCCCCTCTAATGATATTATTACAATTACAGCAATTGAGACAGGGGAAACATCCTAACTTGGGAGTAGATAACACTGTTTGAACTTGTTTCTTTTTTGGACCTATATCTGCTTTTATTAATGAGTCTTTAATATTTTTGCATCGCCTGTATGCAGGCATAGGTAACTGTTGGAAATCAATAACATTAGGGTTCAAATCTTTGATGGTGGACCAATGTTTCTTAATAATGTTATTGATCTTATAACTTAAAGGGTTAAATCTAGATATGAAAATCATACGTTTATTTTTATTATTATTCTTCTCTTGTCTCTTGTCTAAATTATATTCTCCTTTAAGAATACTCACATACTCAACAAGTGTTCCTTTGATTTGCTGGTACTAACTGTGGAGTACTTACAGCGAGACTTAGATGTACAGAAAGAAGAGTTGACGAGATTGGAGAGTGTATTGAAAGCCTCTTTGTCATCTGAAGATCTAGACAAACTTCAGACATCTGTCAAGACAACTATTACAGAATTAAAGACAACGATAGAGAGCCGAAACGACAAAAGTTTCATAGAGACGAAGAAGATTACAGAAACGATAATGTGTATCGTTGGAAGAAGGACACTCAGGATGATGGAAAAAGATCAGGCACACCCCATTGGAGGAGACAACGCCGTTGGCGTAATGATGACACTAGCCAATCATCATCAGCTAATACGTCGGGGGACTCAGACGGGAGCGGAAGCGGAAGCGAGGCGGCCGCAAACACCGCCGCAAGCAAGAAGAAGTCAGCTGCGAAAGCACCAAAAGCTCAGAGAATAACTCGCAGCAAAGAACGTCAGAGCAACCGGAACTAACGGTAAACATCTCTGCATATGCTCTTAATGATGTCGAAAGAGAAGTACTTCAGAAAGGACTATCTTTTTGTCCGGTTACTAAATGTGACTTTTTTTAATTACAACGTGATCTTTTTTCTTTTTTTAGGAATATTAAGTTAAAGGCATATTTTGCAACATTAGAGTCTAAGAATAATGACATATTGAGATGTAATGAATTGCTGCATGATGAAAATCCCTTATCTTTAAACACTTTAGATCTTAAAAACAAAAGTTCTTTTACACCTAATGTCTATAACAATAGCATTGAAACATTTATACAGCTAGTGTTAAGGGATATCAATATATTGAAAGAAAAAAATCGTGTATCTATAACATCTAATAGGCATAAGAATTTCTCTAAGGCTGAATGGCTTGCCCTGTCTAAATTAAAGGAGAACAAAGATATTATTTGTAAACAGGCCGACAAGGGCGGCGCAACTGTCATCCTAGACAAAACATACTATATACAAGAAATTGAGAAACAACTTTCAGACCAGAATGTATATAAGGTTTTGAATACTGATCCATCTTTTGGGATCAAGAAATGTCTGGTTAATTGTGTAAATAGGGCAGTGTGTAATGGACTTATTTCTATAAAAGAACAGAAGTATTTAATACCCGATTCATTCTCTATACCAGTCCTTTACACACTGCCCAAAATACACAAAGATAGTTCTGCTCCACCTGGACGCCCCATAGTAGCCAGCACAGATTCTATTCTATCTAATGTATCTAAATATCTTGACAGAGTACTAAGACCGTTTGCTACTCAATCTATGTCTTACATTAGGGATACTGGGGATTTTATAACAAAGTTAGATTCCTTAGAATTACAAAGTGACAAATTTATCTTATTCTCATTAGATGTAACATCAATGTATACATCAATTACACATGAGAGCGGGATGGGCGCTATGAAACAAACCATAATTTCTAGTGGTAAATTCTCTAATTCTCAATGTCATTTTATTCTTGAGCTACTACAGTTAATTTTATACCACAATTATTTTCTTTTTCAGGATACTTTTTACATTCAATGCCAGGGGACTGCGATGGGGTCCAATGTCGCCCCCACATATGCCAATGTCTTTATGAATATTTATGAAGAGAGGTTTGTATACACTCAGAAAGCATTCCAAAAATATGGATTATGTTGGTATAGATATATAGACGATATTTTTGGCATATGGGGGGGTGACATTGGCTCACTGCAGTCCTTTGTAGATGACCTCAACATTTCAACTAGACACATTAAACTATGTAGTGAGGTATCTATAGACTTTGGATACTACTATTCAAAAGAATGGTAGAGAACTAAAGGTTGATTTATTTAGGAAAGAAAGTGATAGGAACAACCTATTGAAATATGAAAGTGCACACTATCCACCTCTTATCAACAGTCTTCCCAAGAGTCAGCTCTTAAGAGTTAAAAAAAATTGTTTCAGATGATCAGCTAGCTCACAGTAGACTTAGAGAAATGGGTAATCTGTTTCTGCAGAGGGGTTATCCAAAGCCCTTGATTGAACGCCATATTAAAGAAGTAGAAAATATCCCCAGACAAACTATTCTTAAAGGAGAATATAATTTAGACAAGAGACAAGAGAAGAATAAAAATAAACGTATGATTTTCATATCTAGATTTAACCCTTTAAGTAATAAGATCAATAACATTATTAAGAAACATTGGTCCACCATCAAAGATTTGAACCCTAATGTTATTGATTTCCAACAGTTACCTATACCTGCATACAGGCGATGCAAAAATTTTAAAGACTCATTAATAAAAGCAGATATAGGTCCAAAAAAGAAACAAGTTCAAACAGTGTTATCTACTCCCAAGTTAGGATGTTTCCCCTGTCTCAATTGCTGTAATTGTAATAATATCATTAGAGGGGATAGTTTTCTTCACCCTCTTACTGGAAGGAAATATAAAATACCAGGCTTCTTTACTTGCAACTCTGATTATATAGTCTATCTAATTAAATGTCCTTGTTCCAAAATTTACATAGGAGAGTCGACTAGGAGAATAAGAGATAGAATAAATGAACATAAATCTAACATACGGTGTGGCACTAAAGAAGCCCCTGTTGCCAACCATTTTTTGACTGCAGGACATAGTATTTCTCAATTGAGATTTCAGATAATTGAGCAAGTTAAGAGACCAAGAAGAGGGGGGAATAGACAAAAATTACTAAAAAGTAGAGAGACTTTTTGGATTTATACTCTGCAATCCCTCATTCCATATGGAATGAATAAAGAGATAGATTGGAACATTACAATGTGAGTTAGTTCCACTTGAGATTTATTCATTTCTGTCAATAGTCTGGCTATGTGATTTGAAACATTTATTCTAATCATATATGTGTGGGATATTATCATATCTTCTTTCAGGGGTTTTGCATTTTTTCATATATCTATTGAAATGTTATAAGGAATTATGTATTTATATATATATATATATATATATATATATATATATATATATATATATATATATATATATATATATATACTGTTATCCCTTTTTTTCTGTTTTTTGCCTGTGAGTTAACCAAGTAATATGTAAGAATGATAAATGACCTTGTTTTACCACTAGAGGGTGCTAAAGAGTTCAATGTTGAAATAGAATGTATAAAATTCACCTGTATAGGTAATTATCACCTCCCCCAAGGTGGGTATATAAGGAGTGGTTATAGGTCTTGTTTTTAATCACATGATTAAGGTCATCTGACCGAAACGTCGTGTTCTGTGTTGTGTTTGGAGATGTCCCAATAAAGATACACTTTTACTCATCTTTGGATGGTGCTGTTCTTTTTGTGAAATTAGTCATACGAGCCGAGTCAGGAGCCAAAGCCAGTAGCCAGACGAGCCGGAATTAGGAACAAGGAGAACAACGGAGTCAGGAACAAGCCAGGGATCAGGAACCAGGAGGGACGTCAGACAGCCAGGTAATACACAGGAGCTCTCACAAACAAGTCTGAGACAATGCAAGGGAAAAGCATACTGAACAGAGGCCCTTTAAATAAAAAGTGATGACATCACAATTCTAAAACTGCATCCTGTCTCGCACGGATGATGTACACCAGTCTGGCCATAAAAGGAAGGGCAGGAAATGAGCAGCATCACACAGTATGCACTAGAGTCAGCAAGAGAGGTGAGTAAAATGGATGCTAGCAGCACATGGCAAATAAGGCAGGGAAAAAAACATAATTTATGTAAGAACTTACCTGATAAATTCATTTCTTTCATATTAGCAAGAGTCCATGAGCTAGTGACGTATGGGATATACATTCCTACCAGGAGGGGCAAAGTTTCCCAAACCTCAAAATGCCTATAAATACACCCCTCACCACACCCACAGATCAGTTTAACGAATAGCCAAGAAGTGGGGTGATAAAAAAAGTGCGAAAGCATATAAAATAAGGAATTGGAATAGTTGTGCTTTATACAAAAAAATCATAACCACCACAAAAAGGGTGGGCCTCATGGACTCTTGCTAATATGAAAGAAATGAATTTATCAGGTAAGTTCTTACATAAATTATGTTTTCTTTCATGTAATTAGCAAGAGTCCATGAGCTAGTGACGTATGGGATAATGACTACCCAAGATGTGGATCTTTCCACGCAAGAGTCACTAGAGAGGGAGGGATAAAATAAAGACAGCCAATTCCTGCTGAAAATAATCCACACCCAAAATAAAGTTTAATGAAAACATAAGCAGAAGATTCAAACTGAAACTGCTGCCTGAAGTACTTTTCTACCAAAAACTGCTTCAGAAGAAGAAAACACATCAAAATGGTAGAATTTAGTAAAAGTATGCAAAGAGGACCAAGTTGCTGCTTTGCAAATCTGATCAACCAAAGCCTCATTCCTAAACGCCCAGGAAGTTGAAACTGACCTAGTAGAATGAGCTGTAATCCTTTTGAGGCGGAGTTTTACTCGACATAAGCATGGTGAATTAAGGATTTCAACCAAGATGCCAAAGAAATGGCAGAAGCTTTCTGACCTTTTCTAGAACCGGAAATGATGACAAATAGACTAGAAGTCTTTCGGAAAGACTTAGTAGCTTCAACATAATATTTCAAAGCTCTAACAACATCCAAAGAATGCAACGATTTCTCCTTAGAATTCTTAGGATTAGGACATAATGAAGGAACCACAATTTCTCTACTAATGTTGTTGGAATTCACAACCTTAGGTAAAAATTCAAAAGAAGTTCGCAACACCGCCTTATCCTGATGAAAAATCAGAAAAGGAGACTCACAAGAAAGAGCAGATAATTCAGAGACTCTTCTGGCAGAAGAGATGGCCAAAAGGAACAAAACTTTCCAAGAAAGTAATTTAATGTCCAATGAATGCATGGGTTCAAAAGGAGGAGCTTGAAGAGCCCCCAGAACCAAATTCAAACTCCAAGGAGGAGAAATAGACTTAATGACAGGTTTAATACGAACCAAAGCTTGTACAAAACAATGAATATCAGGAAGATTAGCAATCTTTCTGTGAAAAAGAGCAGAGATTTGTCCTTTCAAGGAACTTGCGGACAAACCTTTATCTAAACCATCCTGAAGAAACTGTAAAATTCTCGGAATTCTAAAAGAATGCCAGGAAAAATGATGAGAAAGACACCAAGAAATATAAGTCTTCCAGACTCTATAATATATCTCTCTAGATACAGATTTACGAGCCTGTAACATAGTATTAATCACAGAGTCAGAGAAACCTCTTTGACCAAGAATCAAGCGTTCAATCTCCATACCTTTAAATTTAAGGATTTGAGATCCTGATGGAAGAAAGGACCTTGCGACAGAAGGTCTGGTCTTAACGGAAGAGTCCACGGCTGGCAAGAGGCCATCCGGACAAGATCCGCATACCAAAACCTGTGAGGCCATGCTGGAGCTACCAGCAGAACAAACGAGCATTCCTTCAGAATCTTGGAGATTACTCTTGGAAGAAGAACTAGAGGCGGAAAGATATAGGCAGGATGATACTTCCAAGGAAGTGATAATGCATCCACTGCCTCCGCCTGAGGATCCCGGGATCTGGACAGATACCTGAGAAGTTTCTTGTTTAGATGAGAAGCCATCAGATCTATTTCTGGGAGTTCCCACATTTGAACAATCTGAAGAAATACCTCTGGGTGAAGAGACCATTCGCCCGGATGCAACGTTTGGCGAATGAGATAATCCGCTTCCCAATTGTCTATACCTGGGATATGAACAGCAGAGATTAGACAGGAGCTGGATTCCGCCCAAACCAGAATTCGAGATACTTCTTTCATAGCCAGAGGACTGTGAGTCCCTCCTTGATGATTGATGTGTGCCACAGTTGTGACATTGTCTGTCTGAAAACAAATGAACGACTCTCTCTTCAGAAGAGGCCAAGACTGAAGAGCTCTGAAAATTGCACGGAGTTCCAAAATATTGATCAGTAATCTCACCTCCTGAGATTCCCAAACCCCTTGTGCCGTCAGAGACCCCCACACAGCTCCCCAACCTGTAAGACTTGCATCTGTTGAGATTATAGTCCAGGTTGGAAGAACAAAAGAAGCCCCCTGAATTAAACGATGGTGATCTGTCCACCACGTCAGAGAATGTCGTACAATCAGTTTTAAAGATATTAATTGAGATATCTTTGTGTAATCCCTGCACCATTGGTTCAGCATACAGAGCTGAAGAGGTCGCATGTGAAAACGAGCAAAGGGGATCGCGTCCGATGCAGCAGTCATAAGACCTAGAATTTCCATGCATAAGGCTACCGAAGGGAATGATTGTGACTGAAGGTTTCGACAAGCTGAAATCAATTTTAGACGTCTCTTGTCTGTCAAAGACAGAGTCATGGACACTGAATCTATTTGGAAACCCAAAAAGGTTACCCTTGTCTGAGGAATCAATGAACTTTTTAGTGAATTGATCCTCCAACCATGATCTTGAAGAAACAACACAAGTCAATTCGTATGAGATTCTGCTAAATGTGAAGACTGAGCAAGTACCAAGATATCGTCCAAATAAGGAAATACCACAATACCCTGTTCTCTGATTACAGACAGAAGGGCACGAGAACCTTTGTAAAAATTCTTGGAGCTGTAGCTAGGCCAAACGGCAGAGCCACAAACTGGTAATGCTTGTCCAGGAAAGAGAATCTCAGGAACTGATAGTGAGCTGGATGAATCGGAATATGCAGATATGCATCCTGTAAATCTATTGTAGACATATAATGCCCTTGCTGAACAAAAGGCAAGATAGTCCTTATTTACCATTTTGAATGTTGGTATCCTTAAATAACGATTCAATATTTTTAGATCCAGAACTGGTTTGAAGGAATTCTCCTTCTTTGGTACAATGAAGAGATTCAAATAAAACCCCAGCCCCTGTTCCAGAACTGGAACTGGCATAATTACTCCAGCCAACTCTAGATCTGAAACACATTTCAGAAATGCTTGAGCCTTCGCTGGATTTACTGGGACACGGGAAAGAAAAAATCTCTTTGCAGGAGGTCTTATTTTGAAACCAATTCTGTACCCTTCTGAAACAATGTTCTGAATCCAAAGATTGTGAACAGAATTGATCCAAATTTCTTTGAAAAAACGTAAACTGACCCCTACCAGCTGAGCTGGAATGAGGGCCGCACCTTCATGTGGACTTAGAAGCTGGCTTTGCTTTTCTAGAAGGCTTGGATTTATTCCAGACTGGAGATGGTTTCCAAACTGAAACTGCTCCTGAGGATGAAGGATCAGGCTTTTGTTCTTTGTTGAAACGAAAGGAACTAAAACGATTATTAGCCCTGTTTTTACCTTTAGATTTTTTATCCTGTGGTAAAAAAGATCCTTTCCCACCAGTAACAGTTGAGATAATAGAATCCAACTGAGAACCAAATAATTTATTACCCTGGAAAGAAAGGGAAAGTAGAGTCGATTTAGAAGACATATCAGCATTCCAAGTTTTAAACCATAAAGCTCTTCTAGCTAAAATAGCTAGAGACATAAACCTGACATCTACTCTGATAATATCAAAAATGGCATCACAGATAAAATTATTAGCATGTTGAAGAATAATAATATTATGAGAATCATGATCTGTTACTTGTTGCGCTAAAGTTTCCAACCAAAAAGTTGAAGCTGCAGCAACATCAGCCAATGATATAGCAGGTCTAAGAAGATTACCTGAACACAGATAAGCTTTTCTTAGAAAGGATTCAATTTTCCTATCTAAAGGATCCTTAAAGGAAGTACCATCTGCCGTAGGAATAGTAGTACGTTTAGCAAGGGTAGAAATAGCCCCATCAACTTTAGGGATTTTGTCCCAAAACTCTAATCTGTCGGACGGCACAGGATATAATTGCTTAAAACGTTTAGAGGGAGTAAATGAATTACCCAAATTATTCCATTCTCTGGAAATTACTTCAGAAATAGCACCAGGAACAGGAAAAACTTCTGGAATAACCACAGGAGATTTAAAGACCTTGTCTAAACGTTTAGATTTAGTATCAAGAGGACCAGAATCCTCAATTTCTAAAGCAAATAAAACTTCTTTAAGTAAAGAACGAATAAATTCCATTTTAAATAAATATGAAGATTTATCAGCATCAACCTCTGAGACAGAATCCTCTGAACCAGAGGAATCATTAGTATCAGAATGATGATGTTCATTTAAAAATTCATCTGGATAATGAGAAGTTTTAAAAGATTTTTTGTGTTTACTAGAAGGAGGAATAACAGACATAGCCTTCTTAATGGATTCAGAAACAAAATCTCTTATGTTATCAGGAACACTCTGAACATTAGATGTTGTTGGAACTGCAACAGGTAATGGTACTTTACTAAAGGAAATATTATCTGCATTAACAAGTTTGTCATGACATTTAATACAAACAACAGCTGGAGGAACAGCTACCAAAAGTTTACAGCAGATACACTTAGCTTTGGTAGTTCCAGCACCAGACAGCGATTTTCCTGAAGTATCTTCTGACTCAGATGCAACGTGAGACATCTTGCAATATGTAAGAGAAAAAACAACATATAAAGCAAAATTGATCAAATTCCTTAAATGACAGTTTCAGTAATGGGAAAAAATGCCAAAGAACAAGCTTCTAGCAACCAGAAGCAATGAAAAATGAGACTTAAATAATGTGGAGACAAAAGCGACGCCCATATTTTTTTAGCGCCAAAAAAAGGCGCCCACATTATTTGGCGCCTAAATGCTTTTGGCGCCAAAATGACGCCACATCCGGAACGCTGACATTTTTGGCGCAAAAGAACGTCAAAAAATGACGCAACTTCAGGCGACACGTATGACGCCGGAAACAGAAAAGATTTTTTGCGCCAAAAAAGTCCGCGCCAAGAATGACGCAATAAAATGAAGCATTTTCAGCCCCCGTGAGCCTAACAGCCCACAGGGAAAAAGTCAAATTTTTAAGGTAAGAAAAATGATTGATTCAAATGCATTATCCCAAATATGAAACTGACTGTCTGAAAAAAAGGAATGTTGAACATTCTGAGTCAAGGCAAATAAATGTTTGAATACATATATTTAGAACTTTAAAAAAGTGCCCAACCATAGCTTTAGAGTGTCACAGAAAATAAGACTTACTTACCCAAGGACAATCATCTACATGTTTGTAGAAAGCCAAACCAGTACTGAAACGAAAATCAGCAGAGGTAATGGTATATATATAAGAGTATATTGTCGATCTGAAAAGGGAGGTAAGAGATGAATCTCTACGACCGATAACAGAGAACCTATGAAATAGACCCCGTAGAAGGAGATCATTGAATTCAAACAGGCAATACTCTCTTCACATCCCTCTGACATTCACTGCACGCTGAGAGGAAAACCGGGCTCCAACCTGCTGCGGAGCGCATATCAACGTAGAATCTAGCACAAACTTACTTCACCACCTCCATAGGAGGCAAAGTTTGTAAAACTGATTTGTGGGTGTGGTGAGGGGTGTATTTATAGGCATTTTGAGGTTTGGGAAACTTTGCCCCTCCTGGTAGGAATGTATATCCCATACGTCACTAGCTCATGGACTCTTGCTAATTACATGAAAGAAAACCCTGACGATAACAAACTAACTACAGAATCAAAGGTGCAGCTTATGTGTTTCTTATGCTGTGTTTACTTTATTAGTTCCTATCTCACTAGTGCCTCTCACCTCACTCAGTGTTTCAATATCATCATTGAAATGCATAAATGCATTCCATCAAACCGGAAGTGACATCACTTCCGGTATCAATCTGCATAATATGTAAATACTATATGTATGTTTAACAATGATTGAGTAATAAGCAGGATGTGAATTAATTAATTTGTGAAATCGATCAATACCGAAAGTGATGTCACTTCTGGTTTAATGGAACATATTTATGCGTTTCAACGACGATATTGAAACACTATGAGTGAGGAGAGAGGCACTAGTGAGATTGGAACTAATAAAGTAAACACTTAGCATAAGAAACACATAAGCTGCACCTTTGATTATGTAGTTTGTTTGTTATTTATTTGACAAGTATGTTGTGAATAACATTATGCACTATGCATTATGAGAGAGAGAGAGAACGAGAGAGAGAGAGAGAACGAGAGAGAGAGAGAACGAGAGAGAGAGAGAACGAGAGAGAGAGAGAACGAGAGAGAGAGAGAGAGAGAGAGAGAGAGAGAGAATGAGAATTGGCTCTGCTTCTGTTCTCAATAATTTATTATTGAGATCACCTCCCCTCCAATCTGGTTTTATTTTTCTGATGCCCCAATATTTTAACCCTTTAGAATTTTGTGCATGGACTAATCTAAAATGTTTAGAGAGGAGATGACCTTCAAAACCATGTTCTATATTTAATAAGTGTTCCCTTATTCTATCCCTCAGTGGGCGTGAGGTCTCGCCTAAATATTGCTTGAGGCAGAGGCACTGTATCAAGTATAGAATGTTTTTGTCGGAACATCTTATTATCAAGTCCTTAATTTTATACTCTTAGTTACTGTTGAGGTAACACTTTTAGTCTTGTTACTGAATTGACAAGATTTGCAATTAATACACGGATAGAAACCTTCTAGTCTATTACCTGTCAGATCTACATTACAATTTTCTTTCCTGTTTCTGAAAGTACTCAGGGCTAATATATTTTTCAGATTTCTAGCACGTTTAAAAACCATTCTCGGTTTATCTGTAAAGGATTCACCTATATATGTCTCATGTTGGAGCAAGTGCCAGTGTTTATTAAAAATACCTCTAAGTTTTTGGTGGTTCACATTATAATCTGTTATAAATGGTATTTCAAGTCTCATTATTTGTTTTTGTTTTCTTATTTTTTAAAGGCTTTCTCTTTCTTTTGCTCTTGCTTCAAATTTAGCTTTCTTTACTAGATTTGGATTATATCCTCTGTTTTCAAATTTCTTCTCTAAAAATATTGCTTGTTTTTCAACGTCTTCAATTTCACTGCAGTTTTTTCTCATTCTTAAAAATTGATTTTTAGGTATGTTTTCTAGCCATTTCTTATAATGGCAACTTTTATTATGGATAAAGTTATTCAAATCTACTTGTTTGAAGTGGGTCTTAGTAACAATCTTATTATTTTCTTCAATTTCTACATCTATGTCTAAGTAGCTAATGTTTGATGAGCTTTTTTCATAGGTTACATCAATCCCATATCTGTTATTTCTTAGGTCCTCTATAAAGAGTTCCAATAATTCAGTGCCCCCTTTCCAAATTATGAACACATCATGATTGAAACGGCGATAGAGCACCAAGTTCAACTCCCAGTTTGAGCCATAGATAAAATCTTCATCTAGGTAACCCATAAATAAATTAGCATAACTGGGAGTGAACTTGGTGCTCCGTTTTTCCAATCTTCTATTGTCCAATTTTGGTGAGTCTGTGTGAATTGTAGCCTCAGTTTCCAGTTCTTAGCTGACAGGAGTGCCACCCAGTATGGTCTTCTGCTGCTGTAGCCCCTCTGCTTCAAGTGGTTATTTGAGTTACTGTTGCCTTTCTATCATCTCAAACTAGTCTGCCCATTCTCCTCTGACCTCATCAAGGCATTTTCGGACCATTCTCTGTAAACCTTGGAGATGGTTGTGCGTAAAAATCCCAGTAGATCAGCAGTTTTTGAAATTCTCAGACCAGCCCGTCTGGCACCAACAACCATCCCACGTGCAAAGTCACTTAAATCCCCTTTCTTCCCCATTCTGATGCTCGGTTTGAACTTCAGCAAGTCGTCTTCACCACGTCTAGATGACTAAATGCATTAACTTGCTGCCATGTGTTTGGCTGATTAGCAATTTGTGTTACCAAGCAATTGACAGGTGTAACCTAATAAAGTGGCCAATCAGTGTATATTTAGTTACATTTTTAAAAACTTTTTTTTGTAGTGGTCCCCATACCTCACCCCCCCCCCCCAACAATCGTTAATTAGGGATGCCCCCAACCCACATTTTTGTGGAGGGATTGGAGCTGCGCAACAGTTCCGTTTTATTTTTTAGGTTTTTTTATTGTAGCAGTGGCGGCTGGTGACTTTTGAAGATGGGGGAGCACTAGCCCGGCCCCTCAGATGGCTCCGCCCATTATTTATATATATATATATATATATATATATATATATATATATATATATATATCAATAGCACAAGGAGACATTATTATTATTATTATTTACTAGTATTAGAGGGACTGAAGTCTCTATATTAGGCAACATAGATAGGTGTGTTATGTTTCTTATAAATATGTAATACCCCAGGTAGAAAAATACATTTTTAAATGCCCCTGACCAGACCAACCTAAAGGGTATCTAGGTCCAAGGAGTCTGTCTCTAGCCCACTCCAGCCTTCTAGCTTGTAGGTGTCTCATGGAGACTGAAAGAAGGCTATACTCCTCTACATGCAGCTACAGGGGTTCTGCACACACCCCAAACATAAACTCCAAATGTCCAAAGTAGCAGCAGCATCTCTTGATCAAATGTACAAAATTGTTAATTGGGATATCACATAAACATCAGCACTGTGATCAGCACTATTTATGTGATGTCCCAATTAAACATTTTGTACATTTGATCAAGAGATGCTGCTACTTCTTTCAATGCACTTGCAGGTGGCTGCCCCTGGTTGTATTTGTGTAACAGACTAGTGTGCTGTGTACTAAACTAAGCCTTAAGTAGTTACAAGCACTCATGCTGGGCAGGCTCCAGAAAATATCTTAAATTATGAAAAACATTCCAAGCAAGCAGGAATATGCTCTGCTCCACCACCATGAACACACTGTTAACTTACTGGCTTTGCGGTGTCAGGCTCAGGTGGCGTCCTCCAGTCCAGGGCAATCAATTATGCTGGTCTGTGACAGTCAGCACACTGGTGAGACAGTGACTGGTCGAGGTCATCGACTCGTGTGGTGGTCACTGATCATCTCTAGCAGAAGAGCTCCCTCCTTCACTGTTAGGCTTAGCTTGAGCTTCACTGTTAGTTCCCGTTCCCGGCTCCCGCCAGTATCAGTAAGACTCCGACGCAGCTGTAGTTGTGTAGTTATGGTGTAACTGTTATGCCCCTGCCTCCGGCTCCTCCCACACACATAGTCAGCTCAGCTCTTAGTGTGCAAGTGTCACGTGACAGCTGGCTCCCGCACACTAAGGCTATGGGCTGGCTTGTAGGTGGCGCTGCAGTCAATGCAGTTTTAAAGTGGAAAGTGCTTTTGCCTATACTTCTATGTATCGCACTGCACAGCATGTGCGATACATAGAAGTATAGGCAAAACAGCCCTTTCCACTTTCAGGTTTTTCAGCCTAATATGCATGATGACCGTTACACACAGCACACAGGAACATAATACATTTATTAATAAATATAATATAAAATATAAATAAAAAATAAAAATACAATTTTTCATAATTTTTTATTTATTTTTTTTCTCATTTTTTTTTGTTCCCTCCTCTGCCCCCTGGGGGTTCACGTGCAACAGTGCACACATGGAGGAGCCTCCACTGTATTGTAGGGCCCTCCCACTCCCTCCTTCCATCCCTCCTCTGCTGCTGGATCACCCACCTCCCTCCTGGAGTCCCTCCCGCAGATGATTGCTACAGCCGGTGACTCACACAGTGTCACCGTCTGTAATGATTTGGCATCTGCCTGCATATGGAACCGGAGCACCGATCATGCTCCGGTTCCATATACAGGTAGATGATTCGAGCTCAGGAACTCCAGCTCTTGGTCGTAACCTAATAGCCAAAAACTGCTGGAGATTCCTGCAGCTCAGATATATATATTGGAGTAGCCGTTTTAGTCCAGATATTTAGATATCAAAATAACAAGAGTATTGCATTGAGCAATGATACTTTTTTATTGGACTAACTATACATTTATAAGATGACAAGCTTTCGGAAGAGCTGCTTCATACTTGATAAAGGAAGGAACTCTTCCGAAAGCTTGTCATCTTATAAATGTATAGTTAGTCCAATAAAAAAGAATCATTACTCAATGCAATACTCTTGTTATTTTGATATACAGTATATATATATATATATATATATATATATATATATATATATATATATATATATATATATATATATATATTGTGCGGTATGATAAGCAAAGTATCGCACAACGTATATATGTCTATTTGGGTGAAGGGGTTAAATGTTATAATTGTTTACTGCACAAATTGTCTTTAAATCACTGTATGTTAAGCTATCCAAATACAAATTAATTGTGTAAGTATTACACTGTCCTCACCCCACTACTTTATAATGCCAACAAGCTGGCAAATGTTCTTTGGAGAATACTGATATATATTTTTTTCCATTGCTTTTCCAGATTATAAATGTGAGGTAAACTACTGTAAATACCATCAGATCAGCTGAGGTGTATGCAATCTAAAGACAGACGATTAACCTTCTGAATGTCTACTGAAGCCTTCCCCTTGTCATTGAAGCCAATCTCTGCTTTGAATCAATATTGTGCTTTCTTTAATAATGTTACTCAAGACAAAAAGTAATCTCATAAAGATGGCTGCAATTTCTTTAATCACTTTTAGTTTAGAAGCAGTTTATAGCTATCATGGTTGGAAGGACATTATACAGCAATATATTTTTCATTCCAATATCAGATGAATGCATCCAGTATCCTTGTATCATCATAACCTATAGCACCTGACATCAGTAAGAGAAACAGATTGGAACTTTATTGCTATTTTAATCCATAAAACATTCAATTTAATATGCTTACTTGTTTACATCATGTATGTTTGAAAAGTTTCAATAAAGGGAAAAAAAATTAAAATAAGTAAATAGGCATCATTTGTATCTGCCTTACAGACAACAGAGAAAGATTTGTTTAAAAAGGTACTAGATACAATAACAATGTTTAAAGGGGCATTCTTCTGCAAACAGTAGAGCATATAATTTGTGCGAACTAATAAAAGCATAAAATTTGTGCATTACCAGCCATGTAATGGAAAGTTTTTGTATTTCCTTTATTCAATCAGATTTAATTGTGGGATGTATTTAACATTTTAAAGATGTGTCAGTGACATCTTCATTTTTTTTTTTTTTTTTAATTCAGATAGAGCATACAACTTTCCAGTTTGCTTCATTTTCTTGGCATCATTTGTTGAAGGAACAACAATGTACTACTAGGACATAGCTGAGCACGTAGGTTAACTCAATGACACAAGGCAGATATGTGTAGCCACCAATCACCAGCTAGCTTCCAGTAGTGTATTGCTGCTTCTGAGCTGAACTATTTATGCTTTTCCTTAAAGGATAACAAAAGAATAATGCAAATTAGATAATAGAAGTAAATTGAAAAGTTGTTTAAAATTGCATGCTTTATCTAAATCATTAAAGTTTAATTTTGACTTTACTGTCCCTTTAACCCTTTCACTACCGGAACTTCCAGACAAAAACTTGCCCCAAAATACCAGAGCATTTTTAGCATTTTTGCTATCACTTCATTTAAATCTATATATATATTTTTTTAATTAGACAACCCAAGGTATTGATCTAGGCGCATTTTGGTATATTTTATGCCAACATTTCACCGCCAAATGCAAACAAATCAAAAAGTTTGATACTTTTATTCACAAACTTTGGGTTTCTCAGCGAAATGATTTGCATACTGGGATCCCCTTTGTTCAGAAATAGCAAACATTTATGGCTTTGGCATTGCTTTTTGGTAATTAGAAGGCTGATAAATGCCTCTGCGCACCACACTTGTATTATTCCCGGCAGTGAAGGGGTTAATTAGGCAGCTTAGAAGGTTAATGTTAGCTTTAGTGTAGAGATTAGCCTCCTACCTGACACTCCCCACCCCCTGATCCCTACCTGATCTCTCCCAAACAGCTCTCTTCCCTCTCCCACCCCCCACTGGTCACCCCCATCTTAAGTACTGGCAGGCAGTCTGCCAATTATAATATATATATATATATATATATATATTCAGTATATTTTTATAGAAGAAAAATATTTATACATAGCAGAGCTGTATGAGAATACTATGTGTAAAGAAGGGGAATACAGCACTCAGTATGAAATACTCCTAATTGATCTGATATACAGATTAAAGGCTGAGACTTTAGAATCCAGACACAAAAACATCTGACACACCTCGGTTAACTCAAAGCCATGATATTTATTCCTTATAGAAACAAAGCTAGCATGCAAATGTTATAGCACATGTGGGGCCCCACTAAAGTGGATTAAATGACTACAGTATGTATGTGTATACCGATAACCGTAGAACATAACATGAGCCACAAAATAACAGAGATACATAGATTCAAAGGTTAGCGAATTATGCCAACAAATAGTGACTGAGAACACTGAAAGATATGTCAATCTTATTATGCAAAGTCCTGATGAAAAGACTTGATGTAGTATATTTGCTTAAAGTCTCTGAGTCACTGATAGGGCATTAAACACTGCTGGTCGAAACTGACATTATCGAGGTAAGGGCGTCCTCAAATATCAGTTCGCCTGATATCTCCAATCTCAGCAATTTTCAGCTCGTTATCCTTGAGCAGCACATGTAATTGTAACAAATGCATACGACCTTGTTTGTTGCAGCGTGATCCGGGTATGCTGGGCAGAGAGGCATTCAGGTAAGTGGACCGGGATTCCTCCTCTGACGTCCTTTCACTCCCAACAGGTAGCGGTCTGTATCTTTGCTCCAGAGAACACAGGTCAGACTTGAAACTCCGTATGTGGGTAAGCTGATTTCTTACGCCTCTGCCACAGAAACTTTTCCGGTTCCTTTTGAAAATGCACCCGCCAACCTTTACAGGTGCATCTACTGCTGCTTGAATATGATTAGGTCGACGCGCGTTTTGCCCCACAATGCTGTGTGGTCGGGGCCTCTTCAGGACTGTAAATCAGGAATAGAACTTGCTGCTTTTATTGATTGCTCACCTGCCAGTATAGAAAGGTGTGTTTAGGCCAGCCAATCATCTTTGTTAGAGGTGTAACACCTAGTTTTAAGAGAAGCTGTTAGTTTACCCTTCTACTTCACTTTAATATTTACCTATAAAAAACATCAACAGGCACAGGGTAGACATAGATAAAAATACAGTGTTGTATCTCTGGGGTTTAAGAAAGGTTAGTAGCAAGTTTGGAAGGAAACAAAAAATCACGGCATTTAAAAGAAAACCGAAGTGTGCAGAGCTTGAAGCAAACTATGTCAGAATGACACACAAAGTGAAACTAATTCGCTAGGAAAACAATTTTAGTTTAGGAAGGATCCATATTCTATTCTGTCATTTAGGCCATGGGGGGACACTGTCTGAAGCACATATGTCCATCTTGCTTCTTTTTTAAGAAGACATGCATTATTATCCCCACCTCTACCATTCATGATTCCCTGATCAATTGCTACGAACTTTAAGGAGGAAGTATTACTATTGTGGACATCTTTGAAATGTCGTTCTACACTATTGTCTCTCTCATAAAGGATATCATCCCGGTGCTCCTGTATCCTGTCCTTGAACATGCGTTTGGTTTTACCTACATAGAACAGGGGACAGGAGCAGCTCAGGAGATATACTACACCAAAGGTGTTACAATTAGAAAAGCATCTAATGTCAAAATATTTCCCAGTATTTGCTGAAAATGTTTTACATTTGCGCATATAGGGACAGTATACGCAGTGTCCACAAGGAAAGTTACCTTTTACTTGTTGGTGTCTGTTCAACCAACATATATCTGGTTCTGACCTCACAAATCTACTTTTGACTAACTTATCCTTTAAGTTAGGAGATTTCTTTGCAGTCAAAAGAGGTTTACTTCCAACTTTTTCTACAATTTTGTCATCAAGGGAAAGTAAATGCCAGTTGTGTGACAAAATCTCTCTTATATTTTGCCATTGACAGTTGTAGGTGGTTATGAATCTAATATAGTTTTCATTCTTAACATTTTTCCTGCAATACAGCAGATCATTTCGCTTAAGTTTTCTAACTTTTTGTTTAAAGTCGATTTTATCAAATTATGTGAATATCTTCTAGAAAATTTTTACACATAATATCTGCATGGTATTCAAATTTCATTTTTGAGGAACAATTCCTCTTTAGTCTTAGCAATTGGCCATAGGGGATTCCTTTCTTTAGGGACTCTGGGTGACCACTAGATGCCTCCAATAGGCTGTTAGTTGCCGTACTTTTACGATGGTTTTCAGTAGAAATGCTCAAGCATTCTTTTTTAATGCAAATATCAAGGAACGGAAGCTCCTTTTCACTGTATGCATATGTCAGTAGAATATTACGGTTGTTAATGTTGAGTGAATTGACAAATTTTTGTAGGCAGTGAAAAGGAGCTGACATATGCATACAGTGAAAAGGAGCTTCCGTTCCTTGATATTTGCATTAAAAAAAGGCTTGAGCATTTCTACTGAAAACCATCGTAAAAGTACGGCAACTAACAGCCTATTGGAGGCATCTAGTGGTCACCCAGAGTCCCTAAAGAAAGGAATCCCCTATGACCAATTGCTGAGACTAAAGAGGAATTGTTCCTCAAAAATGAAATTTGAATACCATGCAGATATTATGTGTAAAAATTTTCTAGAGGATATTCCCATAATTTGATAAAATCGACTTTAAACAAAGTTAGAAAACTTAAGCGAAATGATCTGCTGTATTGCAGGAAAAATGTTAAGAATGAAATCTATATTAGATTCATAACCACCTACAACTGCCAATGGCAAAATATAAGAGAGATTTTGTTACACAACTGGCATTTACTTTCCCTTGATGACAAAATTGTAGAAAAAGTTGGAAGTAAACCTCTTTTGACTGCAAAGAAATCTCCTAACTTAAAGGATAAGTTAGTCAAAAGTAGATTTGTGAGGTCAGAACCAGATAAATGTTGGTTGAACAGCCACCAACAAGTAAAAGGTAACTTTCCTTGTGGACACTGCGTATACTGTCCATATATGCGCAAATGTAAAACATTTTCAGCAAATACTGGGAAATATTTTGACATTAGATGCTTTTCTAATTGTAACACCGTTGGTGTAGTATATCTCCTGAGCTGCTCCTGTCCCCTGTTCTACGTAGGTAAAACCAAACGCATGTTCAAGGACAGGATACAGGAGCACCGGGATGATATCCTTTATGAGAGAGACACTAGTGTAGCACGACATTTCAAAGATGTCCACAATAGTAATACTTCCTCCTTAAAGTTCGTAGCAATTGATCAGGGAATCATGAATGGTAGAGGTGGGGATAATAATGCATGTCTTCTTAAAAAAGAAGCAAGATGGACATATGTGCTTCAGACAGTGTCCCCCATGGCCTAAATGAGAGAATAGAATATGGATCCTTCCTAAACTAAAATTGTTTTCCTAGCGAATACAGATAGTACTATATAGCTAAATACATAATTACTTCTTCACACTATTTTATTTACAACCTTCGCCATCTATATAAATATAATCTATGGAATATTCAAGGTGGAAAGGAATTTCCTTAGCTTACAAGCTGCATCTCAGCCAATCCATAGGATTTAAGTACTACTAGCGGTAACAATTGTATTCCTTAAATTAAGGCATAATGCGAACAATTCGCTATTATTATTTTTTAACACTTTGTATAGTCTAGTCATTAATTTACTCTAAACCTTTAGTCTAGATACACAGGAAAATAATTAGTTTCACTTTGTGTGTCATTCTGACATAGTTTGCTTCAAGCTCTGCACACTTCGGTTTTCTTTTAAATGCCGTGATTTTTTTGTTTCCTTCCAAACTTGCTACTAACCTTGCTTAAACGCCAGAGATACAACATTGTATTTCTGTATTTTTATCTATGTCTACCCTGTGCCTGTTGATGTTTTTTATAGGTAAATATTAAAGTGAAGTAGAAGGGTAAACTAACAGCTTCTCTTAAAACTAGGTGTTACACCTCTAACAAAGATGATTGGCTGGCCTAAACACACCTTTTTTATACTGGCAGGTGAGCAATCAATAAAAGCAGCAAGTTCTATTCCTGATTGACAGTCCTGAGGAGGCCCCGACCGCACAGCATTGTGGGGCGAAACGCGCGCCGACCTAATCATATTCAAGCAGCAGTAGATGCACCTGTAAAGGTTGGCGGGTGCATTTTCGAAAGGAACCGGAAAAGTTTCTGTGGCAGAGGCGTAAGAAATCGGCTTACCCACATACAGAGTTTCAAGTCTGACCTGTGTTCTCTGACGTCCTTTCACTCCCAACAGGTAGCGGTCTGTATCTTTGCTCCAGAGGAGGAATCCCGGTCCACTTACCTGAATGCTTCTCTGCCCAGCATACCCGGATCACGCTGCAACAAACAAGGTTGTATGCATTTGTTACAATTACATGTGCTGCTCAAGGATAACGAGCTGAAAATTGCTGAGATTGGAGATATCAGGCGAACTGATATTTGAGGACGCCCTTACCTCGATAATGTCAGTTTTGACCAGCAGTGTTTAATGCCTTATCAGTGACTCAGAGACTTTAAGCAAATATACTACATCAAGTCTTTTCATCAGGACTTTGCATAATAAGATTGACATATCTTTCAGTGTTCTCAGTCACTATTTGTTGGCATAATTCGCTAACCTTTGAATCTATGTATCTCTGTTATTTTATGGCTTATGTTATGTTCTACGGTTATCGGTATACACATACATACTGTAGTCATTTAATCCACTTTAGTGGGGCCCCACATGTGCTATAACATTTGCATGCTAGCTTTGTTTCTATAAGGAATAAATATCATGGCTTTTTGAGTTAACCGAGGTGTGTCAGATGTTTTTGTGTCTGGATACTAATGTCTCAGCCTTTAATCTGTATATCAGATCAACTAGGAGTATTTCGTACTGAGTGCTGTATTTCCCTTCTTTACACATAGTATTCTCATACAGCTCTGCTATGTATAAATATTTTTCTTCTATAAAAATATACTGAATCTTGTTTTTGAAGAGTATGGTTTCTCTCCCTACTACCATTTTTAGTTCTTATATCTATCTATCTATCTATCTATCTATCTATCTATCTATCTATCTATCATCTATCTATCTATCTATCTATCTATCTATCTATCTAATCATTTTTTATATTTGTTTTGTTTTCTGCAGTGTAGGATTTCCCTAACCCTCAAACCTTCCTAATCACCCCTAAAACAGCTATCTAAACCTCCCCTGCCCTAACTATTGCCGCCATCTTAGGTACTGGCAGCTGTCTGCCAGTACCTATAAAACCTTTTTTATTTTTTTTATTTGTCCCAGTGGCGTAGTGTAGCCCCCACCCGTGATCTTAAGTTAGGGGGCACCCATACCCCCAGATCCGCTGCCCCATTGCTTTGTTTTTCTTTCCTTTCCGTAGCTTAGGGCCCCTCCCACTGCCTCCCGCTCCCTCCCGCCTCCCCTGCTTGGCCACCCACCCGACTCCCGCCCACACCTACCGCCTGCTCTAGCAGAAGATCATTACAGACAGTGACACACACAGTGTCACCATCTATAAAGATCAGGCATCTGCCCTCATATTGAGGCGGAGCACGGATTGCGCTCCGGCTCCATATGCTGCCGATGCCTGAAGCTTCAGGTGCTCCAGTTTTTGGCTATAACTTTACAGCCGAGATTGCTGGAGCATCCTAAAGCGACAACGTATATATACGTCCTGCAGTACGATAGGCAAAGTACTGCAGGACGTATATATACGTTTTATTGGGTGAAGGGGTTAAACAATATTGATTTGGGATTTTGATTTGTTTCTTTGCATGACATGTTTGCTGCAAGGGCAAATAAATGTGTAATTCATTGTAAATGGAACTTTATATTTTTTTTACCCAGTTACAGTAAAAAATAATATAAAACACCAATACTAACCAAGCCATGTAAAATAAAATCTTGTACTACAGGGCAACAAAATGACTGAATAAATGTGTATGTTTATAAACTAGGCCTATCAATAGTATTATTATTATTATTATTATTATTATTATTATTGTTAGTTATTTGTAGAGTGCCAGCAGATTCTGCAGCACTATAAACATAGGCGTTAAACAAGGTAGCAATTATTGGGATCAAATGGGTTGAGGGCCCTGCGTAGAGTTGCACTGTTGTAGTCAGCTCTTGTGAAGGTGATCTGCAAGCAGTTGGGCTCTTAGGCTTACATTCTAAGGAGGTTAATAGTGGATAGCAATGGAAGAGAGGACCTGGAATAAGGAAAGGTTAGTGTAGGTTGTATGCATCCCTGAACAGAAGAGTCTTTAAGGAGTGCTTGAAGCTCCCAAAACTAGGGGAGAATCTTGTGGAACAAGGCAGAGGGTTCTACAAGATGAGAACCAGTCTGGAGAAGTCCTGTAAACAGGAATGTGAGGAGGTAACAAGAGAGGAGAGTAGGAGGTCGTGAGCAGAGCGAAGGGGACAGGAGGGAGAGTATCTGGAGACAAGGTCGGAGATATAGAGGGGAGCAGTACAGTTGAGATCTTTGTATGTCAGAGTCAGAATTTTGTGTTTAATCCTGGAGGCAAGAGGAAGCCAGTGAAGGGATTGACAGAGAGGTGCAGCAGATGAAGAGCGACGTGTAAGGAAGATGAGCCTGGCAGAGACATTCATTTTGGATTATAAAGGAGCTAGGCGGCGGCTAAGGAGACCAGAGAGGACAGAGTTGCAATAGTAAAGGCAGGAAAGGATGAGAGAGTGGATTAAAATCTTTATTGTGTCTTGTGTAAGGAAATGTCTAATTTTAAGAGATGGTTTTAAGGTATAAGCGGCAGGATTTAGCCATGGCCTGAATGTGAGGAGTGAAAGAAAGATCTGAGTGAAATGTGACCCCAAGACATCGGGCATGCAGGGTAGGGGTAATGATGGATTTGTCGACAGTTATAGAGAGATGGGGGTGGAGATTTTAGAAGAAAGGGGGAATGAGGAGCTCAGTTTTGGAGAGATTTAGCTTAAGGTAGTGAGAGGACATCCAGGAAGAGATGTGAGACAGTTAGTGACCCAGGTTAGCAAGGAAGGAGATAGGTCTGGAACAGAGATGCAGATTTGAGTGTAATTGGCATACAATTGATATTGAAACCCATGGGAATTTATTAGGGAACCTAATGATGACTTGTAGATTGAGAAGAGAAGGGGATCGAGGACAGGAATAAAACTGTACTGCTCACTTTACTTGATTAGTAGCATAAATCGTATAGTGCAGCCTAGAAAGAGGAATTCTATAAACATATAAAACAACAAATCGGTGTAGTCCCAAAGTCTAGGAACAAACAGCACCTATAAGATTATAAAGTTTTATATATAAGAAGGGGACAAACATGCGCAATCTGTGCAAAAATTCAAAGATACATTTATTTATGAAAACATCAATATATAAATACATAAAAACATATGAGTCAGGGATCCCCATAAACAATAATATGCAGAGAGGTGGCAAAGAGCTAATTAAAGTGGTGCACCACTAAAAATAAATATGTCCCAAGAGATATTGCTTGAAAAGGATATGCAAAGCAAGAAAGCATAGATGCGTAAGTATTAATAAGGCTCAGCCAAAATGTCACATCCTATCCGACATCTCAAATGAAATGTTAAGCGTTTTGCACAAGCAAGAGTTGGTCAGTTTAAAGTGGAACAGACACAAGCAAATGTTAAATATTCAGACACTTGACGTATCCATGCATAATCACAGTTATGTATGGCACAGGTAAGTTAACTTCATTCATGACAAGAGTGTGTCAAAAGCGTAGAGCGCTGCACTTCCAAACAGTATGTGAGGACACGCCTCCAGTATATATTCCAAGAAGCGGTCAGTGAAATACTTATCCACATGCAGATATCGGGCACAGCGGCAGTCTCTCAGGCCAGCAAAGGGTAAGCTAGGTAGGGAGGGGATCTCCCAGACGACCAAGGGTAGCACTTATGATATATGCTACATTTATATACATGGGTCTGCGTCTATTCGTAACCCAATTATTTTTTTTTTATTTGTGCATAGTAATGAGTGAGATAGGTGTGTCACTGGATTATGTACATGGGTGTTAATGTATTTGTATATAACTGCGCTTTCTGCTATACATTTATGCCCTTGCAGGTACCAAGCTTGCCAGTTATATCAATCCGTGTAGGGGGAGTGTCTGGTGACGTCTTCCTCCTAGGGCCGTTTTTGGCCACATCCACATTGGCGGATCTGCCAACTGCAATGGCGTCTACATTGTTTGCAGTTCTATTTGTGAGTTTTTTTCACCTATCGTTGTTACACTCTAGCTATATCTACGATAGTTATAACTATATAACGCTATAAGTAATCATAATACCTACCATAAGACCGCTCTGCTGCTTGTTCATAGCTGGTTATTTTATACTTTTCACTATATTTATGTTAGTGCACTGTTTCAGCCCCTTAAGATATATTTAATTCTCATTTTCTTTTTTCGTTTATGTCACAATTATTGTAATAATATGTTGTCACTAATGTTCTAATGATATATGAGATATGAGAGTATTTGTTTGCTTAAATAACAATTTGTATATGTAAACATGTTGGGTCATATAACACATGACCTATGTGGGGCTGTCCTATTCTGAACTGGGGGAGGGGTTAACACTTGATTTAAACACTGTTGTTTGTTCACTTTTCGTATATATGTGTATATGTGTGTGTGTGTATGTGTATATATATATATATATATATATATATATATATATACATACACTACAGTGTATATATACACACAGGTGAAACTCATGATATTAGAATATCATGCAAAAAATAATTTATTTCACTAATGCAACTTAAAAGGTGAAACTAATATATGAGATAGACTCAAAGCAAGATAGTTCAAGCCATGATTTGTCATAATTGTGATGATTATGGCTTACAGCTCATGAAAACCCCAAATCTACAATCCCTGCAAAGGGTTCCTGAGCCTTTAAATGGTCTCTCAGTCTGGTTCAATAAATCACAATCATGGGAAGACTGCTGACCTGACAGTTGTGCAGAAAATCATAATTGACACCCTCCATAAGGAGGGAAAGCCTCAAAAGGTAATTGCAAAAGAAGTTGGATGTTCCCAGTGCTGTATCAAAGCACAATAATAGAAAGTTATATGGAAGGGAAAAGTGTGGAAGAAAAAGGTGCACAAGCAGTAGGGATGACCGCAGCCTGGAGAGGATTGTCAGTAAAAGGCCATTCAAAAGTGTTGGGGACTTTCACAAGAGCCACCACACACAGACGGATCCTGGACATGGACTTCAAATGTTGTATTCCTCTTGTCAAGCCACTCCTGAACAACAAATAACATCAGAAGCGTCTTACCTGGGCTAAAGAAAAACAGACCTGGTCTGTTGCTCCAAAGTCCTCTTTTTCTGATGAGAGCAAATTTTGCATCTCATTTGGAAACCAATGACCCAGAGTATGAAGGAAGAATGGAGAGGAACACACTGCAAGATGCTTGAAGTCCAGTGTGAAGTTTCCACAGTCTGTGTTGATTTGGGGAGCCATGTCATCTGCTGGTATTGGTCCACTGTGCTTCATTAAGTCCAGGGTCAACGCAGTGGTTTACCAGGAGATTTTGGAGCACTTTGTGCTTCCTTCTGCAGACGAGCTCTATGGGGATGCTGACTTAATTTTCCAGCAGGACTTGGCACCCACACTGCCAAAAGCACCAAAACCTGATTCAATGACCGTGGGATTACTGTGCTTGATTGGCCAGCAAACTCGCCTGACCTGAAACCCATAAAGTATCTATGGGGCATTGCCAAGAGAAAGATGAGAGACATGAGACTGAACAATGCAGAAGAGCTGTAGGCCGCTATTGAAGCATCCTGGTCTTCCATAACACCTCAGCAGTGCCACAGGCTGATAGCTTCCATGCCACGCCGCGTTGAGGCAGTAATTGCTGCAAAAAGGACCCAAACCAAGTACTAAGTACATACAGTATGCATGCTTATACTTTTCAGAGGTCCGATATTGTTCTACAGGTATGTACAATCCTTGTTTTATTGATTGCATGTAATATTCTAATTTTCTGAGATTGTGGATTTGGAGTTTTCATGAGCTGTAAGACATAATCATCACAATTATGACAAATCACGGCTTGAACAATCTTGCTTTGCATGTAATGAGTCTAGCTCATATATTAGTTTCACCTTTTAAGTTGCATTAGTGAAATAAATGATATTCTATATATATATATATATATATATACACATACAGGTAGCCCTCAGTTTACGCCTGGTTAGGTTCCAGAAGGAATGGTTGTAAATCGAAACCGTTGTAAATTGAAACCCAGTTTATAATGTAAGTCAATGAGAAGTGAGGGAGTTAGGTACCAGGCCCCTCTCAAAATTGACATAAGTAACACGTAATACATTATTTTTAAAGCTTTGAAATGAAAACTTCAAATGCTAAATGGCATTATAAACCTAATAAAATAGTTTGTATCATCATCAATCTAAGTTTAATAAAAAAAATAATCACACAACAGACTGTATCATTATGAAACTAAATTTAATGAAGATAAACGTTTTTTTTACTTGCATTTTTCTGCAGCTAAGGGAAGTGGCTGCTAGATCTTGTTCCTTTAAAAAATGGCTCCATTGCTCAGCTCTGGTTATACACTGATCAGCCTGCCTGTGTTTAATCACACAACAGACTGTATCATCATCAAACTAAGTTTAATGAACAAAAACATTTTTTACTTGCCTTTTTCTGCAAACAGTTCTCTGCATTGAGTCTGCAGCTAAGGGAAGTGGCTGCTAGATCTTGTTCCTTTGAAAGCTGATCCATTGATCATGTCTGGCTTGCTTTTCTTTGCATGTGTTTGCTGAAACACAAGCGGACAGCTCCACCTACTGGCTATTTTATTGTATGCATGTGCTAATGCTTTCAATAGCAGTCAATGCTTTTCAATAGCAAAAAAAGGGCGTTATTCTGAAACGGCGCAAATTGAACGTCGTAAACCAAGGGCCACCTGTATATATGTGTATATATATATGTGTGTATATATATATATATGTGTATATATATGTGTGTATATATGTGTGTGTGTATATATATATATATATATATATATATATATATATATATATATATATATATATATATATATATTTATATATTTATTGTAAGTCTGAGGACGGGGGTGAAACCCCGAAACATCACAAAGTAAAATTATTTTGAAATTCAAACAGAGAGTGCCTGCTTCTTTTTGGGATTGTTTGCACTTTTGCTGTGCACCCCAGATTACAATTGAGAGTGCTTTACTACTGGATTTTGATATATATATATATCAATCACATTTTCCCTTTTAAACAATAGTTTGGGTGTCTGTTTGTCATATCTATCTATCTTTTAATAATATATACTACTTGGTTTACTCCGTACTATTGATAAGCAGCATAAAAGATATGCATAACCTATATGTAGCAATTATAGACTGGGGAAATAGCAGCATTTTGTAAAATATTAGCAGTGCTGGTTTAAATGTCCTGTTAGCCTTTGCTGTAGTTGATAAGGGCATTATCTTAATATTACTGAACTCTACCTCCATAAAATAAAATGCAGCATTTGGTTATTGAATAAACATTTCTTCCCCTTTATAAATAATAGCCAGATCTGCACTGAACAGACAGCAAAGATCCAAGAGAAGAATTGCTTATCTGTAACCAATTATCGATTGAGCTTTGCATAATGGCCTGCTATAGTGTGTACTGGACATTTTAAAAAGCTGGAATACATTAGACAGTTACAAATGCATTTAATTCTTCAATGTAATCTAAAATCAATATACTGTAAATGGAGGTATGTTTAAATTGCTGTGCTTATTTAATTTATATCTTGTAAACAGTGATACTTTTATCATGCAATTGTTTGTGTGTGAGGTTCTTACAGGCACAACCTGTTAGTCTACATTTTTTGGAACGTTAGTTTTTATTGCATTTTCAAAACAAAATATGAAAAGTAACATATTAAAGTGCTGACAACTAATAATGGCATTTTATCTTCCTTACTGGGAAATATATACTGAGGTTCTAAATATAACTAAAGGAAAATTAAAGTGAAAAATTACATTTTCCTGCAATATTGTGGGTCAATTTAGTTCTATGATCATATTTACGTTGCTGAACAGCATACCTAAGTATGCTCAGGGGGCAACAATGCACAGCTAGCTGGTGATTAGTGGATGTGCCTAGTTCATTGATGCTCTTGAACTCTCTGGGAGTCTTTGAGGTCAGTGATAACTTTCAACAGAAGTACTATTTATACTGTAAAACTCTTCATCTCATATTTGAAATACACTGCTGTGCATTAAAACCTGTATTAGTGTGCCTTTTTAAGTAGAATTTTTTTTTTCTTTTTAGATTAATAAACGCCTACCTTTTTTTTCTTCAGCCCAACACAATTCTAGTAAATTGTATTGTCTCACTCTGACACTTGACAGGTACAACCTATCACAGGTTCAGTGCCAACCTTTTTTTATCCTAGCAGTAGTCCTATATCTCATGCACTTGCAGGATAAAAAAATCAGTGCATAGCAGGGGCTGAGAAAGATATATGAAATTATCATTGTACACATTGTATACATTGTACTGTAACATGGTATCTCCTTTAATGTCTAACAAATTATCTATTTTACCTGCTAGGGTGTATTAAATTGTCTACAAATAGTTCCTTTACCTTTTTGTCATTTGGAAAAAGCTGATTTTTGCCTGTTGAAACTGACACCTATATCAGAAATTACAGTATTGCAGTATCGGCTATAGACAACCTATGTAAATAAGAAACTGCAATAAAAATCAACCTTTCAGTGGAGAGTTTGAAGAGACAGAGAGACCTCAGCCTATTTGAAAGGGTTGCCCAGCAGGAGCTTTGAATACAATTAACTTGTATCAGTTGCTGGCTTGAGTTCATTTTCCCTTTAGGAGACAAACGCACATTTTGTAGCAGTCAGGGATTCGAAATTTATATAGCAAGGTTTTGCTGTGATATTCCTTCCAGAAAGAACTGCAAAAGTGATTAAAAAAAAAAAGATACGTTGCTTCTTCACTATTGCAATAAAAATCAAACTCCCAGACTTATTTTAAACTAAATGAAAATATTATTTTGATATGATGTATACTGATGTGATTCCTAACACAGCGTATCTTTGTTTCTATTTTAAATCTAGTTTTTCCCTATTCTATAACTAACCTTTCTTTATAATTAGGTTTCTTAAAATGTGTTTGTGTTGTCAAAATATAATTAGGTCATCTACTCACTGTAGGGAGAAACTGCAACACTTCATTAGAAGAGGTATCAAGATTATGACAGTAATAAACCCATAAGTAGTGAAGCTACAGATCACATTACTTATACAGCACAGCAGTTTTTTTTTTTGTTTTTTTTTAAAGTAGTAAAACGTATGTAATAAAAGCCCAGAATCCCCTTTTGTTATGAGAGAGAGAGAGAGAGAGAGAGAGAGAGAGAGAGAGAGAGCTTAACCTAGGAGGTTCATATGCTAATTTGTTAGACCTTGAAGCCCACCTCTTTCTGATTGCATTTTAACAGTTTTTCGCCACTAGAGGGTGTTAGTTCACATATTTCATATAGATAACACTGTGCTCGTGCACGTGAAGTAATCTGGGAGCAGGCACTGATTGGCTAGACTGCAAGTCTGTCAAAAGAACTGAAAAAAGGGGCAGTTTGCAGAGGCTTAGATACAAGATAATCACAGAGGTTAAAAGTATATTAATATAACTGTGTTGGTTATGCAAAACTGGGAAATGGGTAATAAAGGGATTATCTGTCTTTTAAAACAATAAAAATTCTGGTGTAGACTGTCCCTTTAAACTCTGCATACATTTGTTGCAGTATACATCATTTACACTAAAAGGATCATTGTTGCACTTTTATAAATGCAAAACTGTGTGCTACAGTT
This sequence comes from Bombina bombina, assembly GCF_027579735.1. Classification (NCBI taxonomy): domain Eukaryota; kingdom Metazoa; phylum Chordata; class Amphibia; order Anura; family Bombinatoridae; genus Bombina; species Bombina bombina. The sequence goes on from NC_069504.1 coordinate 949,735,125, forward strand.
TTGTTTTTTTTTTAAATATTTTCACACAACTATTGGTCTGTGGTTAATGTGTGCTAGACCTTTAAATTTGATTATGCCTTTCAAGCATTTAATTAGAACGTGTTTTTAAAGGGATAAAATATTGCTGATTGGTGTCTAAATGTAGCCACCAATCGGTAAGCGTTGAACCAAAAATGGGCTGGCTCCTAAGCTTACATTCTTTTTCAAATAAAGATACCAAGAGAATGAAGAAAAATTAATAGGAGTAAATTAGAAAGTTGCTTAAAAATGCATGCTTTTTCTGAATCATGAAAGTTTAATTTTGACTAGACTATCCCTTTAAGGAATTAAAGGGACAGTTGTTGTTTTTGCAGTAGTATAACATATCAGGCAAGCCTAAAGATTTTTATAACAAATTCACATCTCATTTCCTGGAATTGGTTTTTCAATAACAAAGTCCACCCACCATTTGCTTTTATTTGGAGGAGCCAATCAGGGATATAGTATAAAGATGGCTAGGTTAGCCATGTCATTACCCAGACTCTGGGTGGGATATGCAAATTAGATATACAATATCTCAACCTATCTTCTGCTGAGGAGAGTTAATAAACTCAAAACAGCAGTCCAGAAGTGGTTTGTTTTTGCTGCACCTACCACATAAAGGAGTCACTGTGGTTAAACACAGTGATGGAAGCAAAAAGCATGAGATATTGAATATCTAATTTGCATATCCTACCCAAAGTTCTCTGGTACATTTGTAACAATGTATGCAAAATTCTTCAGGGGACAATCAAGCAGCATTACTTATTACCTAGATTTGTTAATTGCCAAAATGGAGGATTTTAATCACATGCTTTTATCTCCACTGTAACTTAAATGAATATTTCCTTTTCTCTGGAAATAAGCTTCACCAAGCAGAAAATCAAACCTATATTCTGCTGATGAGAGTTAATAAACTCGAAACAGCTGTCCAGAAGTGATTTGGTTTTGCTGCACCTACCTGTGGTTAAACATGGTACTGGAGACAAAAAGCATCATATATTGTATATTTAATTTGCTTATCTTACCCTGTTCTTTTGTGCATTTGTAATAATGTACGCATAATTCTTCTGGGGAAAAGCAAGCGCGGATACTCACTTTAGATTTGCTAATTGCCTATATAATAATTCTATGGTTCTCGGTTGAATTAAAAATAAGTAGTACTAAGTAATAATGGGCATTAGCTAAATCTATATCCAACAAACACATATGCCAACTGTTCACATAATATCCCTGATCAAAACCTAAGAAAGACTTGCATATATCTCTTGGATTTTGGAGCACAACATATTAATTACACATCATCTATTATCAGCTTTAAACACTTTTAAAAGGGATCAACAAACATATAGGCACTTAATCCAATTATGTAATTGGATGGTATTTGCCATTTTGTTTGTTTCTTTTCACAAGATTAACAAAGCAAATAATTTTTTTTTTTTTTTGGAGATAACAATTTCATGTTTGAGGGTATTACAGGGATATGAAACAGTCTTTCATTGTAATAAAAAAAAAGCTAAGCAATGGCTTGTACTTAAAGGGACATAATACCCAAATGTTGAAGCACTTGAAAGTGATGCAGCATAGCTGTTAAAAGCTGACTAAAAAATATCACCTGAGCATCTCTATGTTAAAATCGAAGATATTTTACCTCAAATGTTCCTACGTATTCAAACCACATGGTAAAGAGACTTTAAGCAGCCAATCAGGATGCTAGTTCCAGGACTTGCAAGGGAGTGTGCCTCTGGCATGTACAGGCAGTTTAAGTAAGTTTACTTTGAAAACTCACAACATTTCAGTGACATCTCATGAGATCAAAGCAGAGCATGACCTCAGCACTGCTGATGCTGATTGGCTATTGTTTTTCATTTTGTTTTTTTCTTCCAACTTTCGGCTTAAAGGGACACTGAACACAATTTTGTTCTTTTGTGATTCAGATAGAGCATGACATTTTAAGCAACCTTCTAATTTACTCCTATTAAATTTTCTTCAATCTTGGTATATTTGAAATGCAAGAATATAAGTTTAGATGCCGGCCCATTTTTGGTGAACAACCTGGGTTGTTCTTGCTGATTAGTGGATAAATTCATCCACCAATAAAAAAGTGCTGTCCAGAGTACTGAACCAAATAAAAGCTTAGATGCCTTCTTTTTTAAATAAAGATAGCAAGAGAACGAAGAAAAATTTATAATAGAAGTGAATTAGAAAATTGCTTAAAATTGCATGCTCTATCTGAAACACAAAAGAAAAAAATTGGGTTCAGTGTCCCTTTAATTATAACTGTTAATAGAGCACGAATCTTCCCTTTTTACATTAAGATGTTCAGGTGATATTGTAATGTCTGTTTTTTAAAAGTATGCTGCATCACTTTCAAGGGATTTGGCATATGAGTATTATGTCCCTTTAATAGAAATTAATGCAATATGTAGTATTCATAATTTCTAAAAGGATTTTACCTTTTTTTTTTACTCCATTTGTGCAGTGTCCGTTACTTCCTTTTACAGCCCTACAAGAGGGCTGGGGTCTCTACAGGAAGGCATATCTAACTTGATGTCATAAAACTTCTGGAGTAACATGAGCTGTTTTACTATTCAGTTAATACTAAATAAATAGGATTCTGTTTTGCCCATGCCCAGAAGAGGCAGAATGCAATCTAAGTTATAAAGCTGATAGCTCTCTTATCTCCCCTGGGGCAGTGGCTACACTAGTAATTTCTTAGTGCTCATTTTGCAGGAAAGCAAGTAAAATGGTTGCTGTTTTTTTCCACACAGAGGCCTAGATTTAGAGTTGGGCGGTAGCCGTCAAAACGAGCGTTAGAGGGTCCTAACCCTGGTTTTTACCACCCGATGGTATTTGGAGTCAGTCAGGAAAGGGTCTAACGCTCACTTTGCAGCCGCAACTTTTCCATACTGCAGATCCCCCTACGCCATTTGCGTATCCTATCTTTTCAATGGGATCTTTCTAACGCTGGTATTTAGAGTCGTGGTGAAGTGAGCGTTAGAAATCTAACGACAAAACTCCCAGCCGCAGAAAAAAGTCAGTAGTTAAGAGCTTTCTGGGCTAACACCAGTTTATAAAGCTCTTAACTACTGTGCTCTAAAGTACACTAACACTCATAAACTACCTATGTACCCCTAAACCGAGGTCCCCCCACATCGCCGCCACTCTATTAAAAATTTTTAACCCCTAATCTGCCGCTCAGTACACCGCCGCCAGCTACATTATCCCTATGTACCCCTAATCTGCTGCCCCTAACATCGCCGACCCCTATATTATATTTATTAACCCCTAATCTGCCCCCCACAAAGTCGCCGCAAGCTACCTACAATAATTAACCCCTAATCTGCCGACCAGAGCTCACCGCTACTATAATAAATGTATTAACCCCTAAAGCTAAGTCTAACCCTAACACTAACACCCCCCCTAAGTTAAATATAATTTAAATCTAACTAAATAAATTAACTCTTATTAAATAAATTATTCCTATTTAAAGCTAAATACTTACCTGTAAAATAAACCCTAATATAGCTACAATATAAATTATAATTATATTGTAGCTATTTTAGGATTAATATTTATTTTACAGGCAACTTTGTATTTATTTTAACCAGGTACAATAGCTATTAAATAGTTAATAACTATTTAATAGTTACCTAGTTAAAATAATTACAAAATTACCTGTAAAATAAATCCTAACCTAACACTACACTATCAATAAATTAATTAAATAAAACACCTACAATTATCTACAATTAAACCTAACACTACACTATCAATAAATTAAATACAATATCTACAAATAAATACAATGAAATAAAATAACTAAAGTATAAAAAAGAACTAAGTTACAAAAATTAATTTTTTTTTTTACAAACATTAGAAAAATATTACAACAATTTTAAACTAATTACACCTACTCTAAGCCCCATAATAAAATAACAAAAAAATGCCCTACCCTATTCTAAATTAAAAAAGTTCAAAGCTCTTTTACCTTACCAGCCCTGAAAAGGGCCCTTTGTGGGGCATGCCCCAAAGAATTCAGCTCTTTTGCCTGTAAAAAAAAACATACAATACCCCCCCAACATTACAACCCACCACCCACATACCCCTAATCTAACCCAAACCCCCCTTAAATAAACCTAACACTAAGCCCCTGAAGATCTTCCTACCTTATCTTCACCTCGCCGGGTATCACACCGATCTGTCCTGGCTCCGATGTCTTGATCCAAGCCCAAGCGGGGGGCTGAAGATGTCCATGATCCGGCTGAAGCCTTCATCCAAGCTGGAGCTGAAGAGGTCCATTATCCGGCTGAAGTCTTCTATCAACGGCATCTTCAATCTTCTTCCGGAGCCATCATCTTCCAGCCGACGTGGATCCAACCTCTTCTACCGACGCCTACTCGCCGAATGACGGTTCCTTTAAATGACGTCATCCAAGATGGCGTCCGTGGAATTAAGGTAGGAAAATTCTGATTGGCTGATGGAATCAGCCAATCAGAATCAAGTTCAATCCGATTGGCTGATCCGATCAGCCAATCAGATTGAGCTTGCATTCTATTGGCTGATCGGAACAGCCATAAATATAATATAGGGGTCGGCGGTGTTAGGGGCAGCAGATTAGGGGTACATAACTATAATGTATGTTGCGGCGGTGTACGGAGCGGCAGATTAGGGGTTAATAATAATATGCAGGTGTCAGCGATAGCGGGGGCGGCAGATTAGGGGTTAATAAATATAACATATTGGTCGGCGATGTTAGGGGTACATAGGGATAACGTAGCTGGCTTCGGTGTATGGAGCGGCAGATTAGGGGTTAATAATAATATGCAGGGGTCAGCGATAGCAGGGGCGGCAGATTAGGGGTTAATAAGTGTAAGGTTAGGGGTGTTTAGACTCGGAGTACATGTTAGGGTGTTAGGGGCAGACTTAGGAAGTGTTTCCCCATAGGAAACAATGTAGATGCGTTAGGAGCTGAACGCTGCTTTTTTGCAGGTGTTAGGTTTTTTTTCAGCTCAAACAGCCCCATTGTTTCTTATGGGCCGCCTCCGTAAGCACTGCTGGTATCGAGAGTTGCAGTGGCGGTAAATATACTATACGCTCCCTTTTGGTAGCCTAACGCAGCCCTTCTGTGAACTCTAAATACCAGCGGTATTTAAAAGGTGCGGGAGAAAAAAAGCACGCATAGCTAACGCACCCCTTTGGCTGCAGAACTCTAAATCTAGCCGAGAGTCTTTATCTTTTTATGTTTACTTTGACTTAAGATATTTGTTTTTACTAAAGGAGTACCATTTTTTTATATCCATTTTAAAGGCATGTTTTGATTGATGGAAAAACACAGTGACAATATCGACCTTGATATTGATGTCATGACTGTCCTAAAATAACCAATAGAATCAACCCCATAGTGTTTAAATTCACTTAATTGCAGTCACATACATTTTTAATTTTTGTTTTTGACTATTTGTCTGACTGAACCGTGACTTTAATATATTCCCTTTCTATGGAAAAGTTTACATAGAGAATGCTAAAGTGGTCTGTATAACAATACAATATATTTCTTGTGTAACATATGCTTTCAGTTTCCTTATCACTGCAGGATTACATATTTCATGAATTTTGTTTTCGGTCTTTTTTTAATCATACAAGAAATGTCAAATGTTCAGATTAACCCTACTCTCATTTTCTTTCTTTTTTTTTTTTTTTTTTTTTTTTCCCTTTTCTCCCTTTTCTTTTTTTTTTTTTTTTTCTTTACATTTCTTTTTATTTTACCAAGAAAGATAAACAATTAACAATAGGTGAATCCGACAAAAAAGCAAATAAGAAAAATACTTGCAAAAGTGTACGTTAATACAAAACAGAATGCAGTCTCGCTTGGACATGAAAGGACACCTTAAGTGGGTGAAGAAGTTCACCTATCCACTCGAGAAACGAAAAAGACAACTCTGACCTGGCAATTTTTCTTAATGCATAAAAACCCTCCCAAAACTCTGATCACCATTAATGCTATAAACTCTAGATCCTAACTGGCACACACACAGAGAAGAGAAAAACAAAGAAGAAAAGAAAATAAAAAAAATAAAAAAAAAAATAAAAAAAAAAAAACACCACACAGCCCCCCCCTCTCCTCAACCAGCTTTCACCAGAATCCTCAGGCAAGCAGCCACTCACCTCTAAGGTTAGCTTCCAATAAGCAGAGAGAATTTTTAAATGGCTGCAGGATCAATTTTTGAGTTTCCTGATCTAGAGATTTAATGACAATCCCCCATTTATTTAAAAAGAACCTAATATTGTTATCTATCTGTGCTTGTACTGAGGCTTGTTCTAGAAACATTTGATATGTTATCCCCTTTTTAAATTCAGAGAATTTGGGTTCTTTGTTAGACTGCCAATATTTTAAAACCAGTTTCCTACCGAGCAGTATCATTGTATTTATTAATAAATAACTAGGGCCTACTTCTTCCTGGTTTGCTAAGAAAAAGACTACATGTTTGCTTACTTGAAAGTGTTGGTTTAAGATTTTAGTGACCCAAAATGAGATTTTCCCCCAAAATCTTTGGATTACAGGACAGGACCAGAAAAGATGGAACATATCTGCTGCCAGATACTTGCATTTCCTACAAGCTATGTTCTCATGTTTTTTGTCCCACCGAGCCTGCCAGCTGGGTGTAAAATAGCATTGATACCAAATCTTTAACTGTTGTTCTTTAAAATATTCCCCTCTCATTGCCTTTGCTACCCTCTCTCCAGAGTTCTTAAATAAATCTGATTCTTGTAAGTTATCACCTGCTATATCCCATTTAAGCTCCAAATATCTTTTATTGCTTTGTTCTTGAGAAGTGAGTAAAGCATTATAAGAGTTTGTGATAGAATAATTTCCTGCTTGAAACATACTAGTTATCTGCCTTAATATATCATTGTCCCACTCTATTGCCACTATTTTCCTACACTGATCAGCATAGTGCCGTAATTGTAAATAAGAGAAGAATAAACGATTTGGTATGTTAAATTCCGATTTGCATTCATTAAAAGATTTAATCGAATTATCTTCTTTTTTAAATAGCTGTGCAATATGGTTGATCCCTCGGTCTGACCAGGCATTAAATCTAGCTGAGTCATAGCCTACCTCGAATTCAGGGTTACCTTTAATTGAGAGAAAGGCTGAACCCCGATGGCTGATCCCAATTTTAGCACAGAATTGACGCCAGGCCCGTATTGGTTGGTCTATGATAAGCATCCCCCTTGTTTCTATAGGAATTAGTTTTAAAGGCATGTGTGTTAATGCTTTCAGGGCATAAGGTGCTACTAAAGCTCCTTCAATTTCTAGCAAGGAGAAGTGTCCTTTTTCCGAAAACCAGTCCCAAACAAATTTTAGGTTGGAAGCTATATTATACATCTCAAAATCGGGGAGAGCCATACCTGCAGCCTCTTTCCTGGCACTCAAACGTTTCAACGCTATCCTAGATTTTTTTTTGCACCAGATAAATTGCGATATTAGTTTATTGATTAACTGACAATCTTTCCTCAGTAGTAGGAGTGGGAGGGCCTGAAAAATATATAAAAATTTAGGGAGAGAAATCATTTTTATTAAATGTATTCGTCCCATAAGAGAAAGGGGCAGGTTCTTCCATCTTTCTAAATCTGCCTGGAGTGATGCAATAGCTGGTACAAAATTTAACTTGTACCAGCTCTTAGAGTTAGATGCAAATTTTATCCCTAGATATGTAATATGATCTTTGGTTACTTTAAAAGGGGTTTCTGGAGAGCTTTTTAATTTGATGAGCCACATAAGTTCCGATTTTTCTTTGTTAATTGCAAAGCCGGAAAAAGCCTGGAAAGATTCTAAAGCTTCCATAATTATAGGCAGATTATATTGGAGATTTTGAGCAAATATAAGCAGATCATCGGCATATATGGCTTGAGTTATTCTGTGTCCTTCGATATTTATCCCTAGCAGTTCTTGTCTAAACAATATTGCCAGAGGTTCTAACGCTAAGTTAAAAAGCAACGGGGATAGCGGACAACCTTGTCTCGTTCCTCGCTGGAGTCTAAAATGTTCTGAAGTTAAGGAGTTAACACTTAGACTCGCCCCTGGATTAGAGTACAGTAAGGCAATAATATGGGAGAATTTACCCTGGATACCGAATTTATTAATAGTTGTCAACATATGATCCCAAAGTAGCGTGTCAAACGCTTTCTGAGTATCAATCGAAATAATTGCAGCATCCTCTGTGAGCTTTTCTCTCCTTCCTTTTTTTTGTTCACAATAGTTAATTGCTATTTCTAGTTTCCTGAGGTTTTTAATAAGTGTCCTTCCTTTGATAAAACCAGTTTGGTCAGGATGGACCAGTTCACTAATAACCCTACTCTCATTTTAATTTGAATGGACATTAAACACTAAATACATTTTCTAAGCATAATAAGTTTATCCCCACCTCCCCCTAGTCACGAGTGACGTAATTTTGCAACCTAGCTTTCACTACACTCTAGTGCTGACGTGTTTGCACATGTGCAACTCTCTTTAAGATATCTGCAGTGAAACGTAGCTTCCAAAATGAAAGTGCACATAATTAGAGTAAGGTGCATGAAATGTATTTAGTATGTAATTAAGGTTGTCATGTGCCCAGTTTCCAACCGGACAGTCAAGTAGCTTTGCAGGCTGTCCAGTAAAATCTTCATACAAATTACTGGACACTTAAAGGGACAGTACACTGTAAAAATGTTTTTCCATAAATGCATTTTAAATGACTTGTTATACCAACTGCAGGGTATAAAATATTTGAGAAATTGCATTTTCGTGTTTATTTGTGTATCTGAAGTGCCTGGTTTTGTGCTTTGAAACCACAGCCTATTACAATGGGCTGAGCTTCAGGTAATATCAGATATCATTATGTTATCTCTTTTATGTACACAGACTTGCTTCCTTATCTTATATTTGTCTGGAACACCAAAGCTCAATACATAGAGAGAACAATGAAAAATTATCATTTTATTTCTTAACTATCCTGCATCCCACTGGGACTGTAATCTCTTCTGCTGGCTGTGTTTGCTTAGGCTTGTCAATAGCATATACGCCAGTATCAAAACTTTCAGTATAGGTTGGGAAACCACAAGCTAATTCAGCTATTTCAAATGCTGAAATATGTGTAAAGGAGCTACTTGCAACCAATTTAATACACTCTAGCAGGTAAAAAGGATCATTGGGAATAATTTAAAGGGGAGAAAGTTTTAGGGTGAACTGTCCCTTTAAATGTCCAGTTTTCAAAGTCCCTGGGTGTTAGCCAACTGTAAAAGGCCTCCTATGCTTCAATGCAGTACAAATATAGAGAAGAATAAGTGGGAGTCAAATCGCTGTTTACAAGTGTTACTGGCACCTAAAGAGTTTACAATTATTGGTTTATATGTTTCTGGCAGCCAAGAGGTAAAATGACTGGTCAGTTGTGAAAAAATATACAGGTGGGGGCTAAGATAGAGCTAGTGGGCAGTCAGGAGCCCATAAGCTCTGTTTGTACTTAAATGCAAACTGCATGACGGGGACACCGCTGGTGACTCCATTGCTGGGCCCTGCCTGGGATTGAACCAGGAACTCCAGGTTCAAAGTCTAGTTTGCTCTGTGCCACTGGAGGATTTTTACTTGTAGGGGTGTCGAGGAAGATTATCAGTAAGTGTCTCAGCTCCATCCTCTCTGGATGCTAGCCAATCAGAGAAGGGCCCTCTGACTACATATTGAGCAACTTATGCCTTTGCTCCTGGCTATTGCATTGAAGTATTTCCTGTTCTTGCTCCCTGTTGCTTGACTTCCTGCTGGTGACATTGCCTTAGTTTGGATTTGTGCTGGCTACCTTCGAACCTTGGACTGTCCTGGCCTGGTCTCTGCACGTGGCACAGTACTTCTGTTTGGACTTTCCATGTTGCAGTTTCCCAGCTCCAGTACCTTTATTGCCTGCTGTGCCTATTTGTTTATCCTGTCCAGCACTGCCTTTGCTGCTGCTTGCAGCTTGTATTCAGTACATTGTATTTAATTTGCTTAGCCCAGAAGCGGCATTCCCTTTGCTTTACCCAGGAGCGGCATTCCCTTTGTTTAGCCCAGAAGTGTATATTAGCCATTGGCCCTTAAAGGGCCACTAAACCCAAAATCTTTCTTTCATGATTCAAATAGAGAATAGAAATTTAAACAACATTACAGTTTACTTCCATTATTTATTTTGCTTCATTTTTTAGATATCCTTAGTTGAAGAAAAAGCAATGCACATGGTGAGCCAATCACACGAGGCTTCTATGTGCAGCAACCAATCAGCAGCTAGTGAGCATATATAGATATGCTTTTCATCAAAGAATATCAGGAGAATAAGACAAATTAGATAATATAAGTAAAAAGAAAGATGTTTAAAATTGCATTCTCTTTCTAAATCATAAAAGAAAAAATGTGGGTTTCATGTCCCTTTTAAGTGGACCTTTCAGTACTTATTTCATGTCTGTCTGAACTCCATAAGTTTTCTCTAACGTGCCTGCTTGTATATAGAAGAGAAAAAAATTGTGTACAAACTTTGTCCATAATTAAACCATTCAGAAAGTTCCTATTGTAAGTAATCAGTGTAATGAACGGTCATCAATATTTACTAATAACACAACTTGTGAAAGCAACATACTGTGGTGTGGTGTCTGTATATAGCACACTCGCCTATCCAGTCAAATGTTAAACAAAAGGGGCTGTGTTAAAGGCAGTAAAGAGAAGCCCCTGGGACTCGCACATCACAGGCCTCCTCTCTTTCTCAGCTGCCACAATACTTGTTAAAGTGACAGTCTACACCAACATTTTTCTTATTTAAAATGATAGATAATCCCTTTATTACCCATTCCCCGTTTTTGCATAACCAACACAGTTATATTAATATACTTTTTACCTCTGTGATTACCTTGTATCTAAGCCTTTGCAGACAGCCTCCTTATCTAAGTGCCTTTGACAGACATGCAGTGTAGTCAATCAGGGAAGACTCCTAAATAACTTCACGGGAGTGAGCACAATGTTATCTATATGACACATGTGAACTAGCACAGTCTAACTGTGAAAAACTTTCAAAATGCTCTGAGCTAGGAGGCGGTTTTCAACTGTTTAGAAATCAGTTTGAGCCTAGCTAGGTTTAGCTTTTCAAAAATACCACCAAGGGAACAAAGCAAATTTGATGATAAAAGTAAATTGGAAAGTTGTTTAAAATTGCATGCCCTATCTGAATAATGAAAGTTTAGTTTTGAGTAGACTGTCCCTTTAATGCCCACAGCCTCTCCTTCTCTAGCCTTGCAATCTGATGGCAATTGTCTGTAACAAAGTTATAACATAATGAGATACATATAGGGTTGCCACCTCGGCCATGTTTTCCTGGACACGTATGAGTTATACATGCTGCAGGGTGTGCAAGTAGGAACATGAATAGAGCTGTTCAGTGTCACTATTTGTGTGCTGTCTAGGGTTGAAATTCATGTTCCTACCTGCACACCCGGCAAAATGTATAACTCATAAGTGTCCAGGAAACCATGGCTGAGGTGGCAACCCTAGATACATAACCAGATATTTCATAGACACAAAAAAACTTGAAAATGCAATTTCTCATAAATTTTATACTCTGCAGCTGGTATAACAAGTTATTGGAAGTACATTAAGGGAAAAACAATTTTACAGTATACTTTCCCTTTAAAACATCTGATTAACAGAAGGTAGATTGATAAATCCTAATCCTGTCACAGAAAGAGATCACAGACAAATTACTCTTTTTTTTCTTCTTCATTGTAATCTGCCTTTTGGTTTAACACAATTTTAGTTTAGTGCTGTCATTTTTCTTCAGATCCATTTACCTTGTTCTATTATAAAAAAAAAAAAAAGTTTTCTAATAGACTTAGAAAACATGGGGCAAGATAAATGTTAACTGTAATAACTGGAAAGATACATTATCGTTTATATGAAAGCCATTTGTTAACATCATAAAAGAGAACAGTTTTTCTTTTTTACAAATTGCTGTGAATCATCATTTAAATAAATATTGTAAGAACTTCTTGAGTCACTGCGAGCAACGCTTTGCTTTTATTTTTATCTGGGCAACCTCTGGCAAAATTACAAAAAATTCACATTTTGAAGACATTGAAAAAAAAAAAAGCAGTTTTTTGTTAGCCGTCTTAGAATCTTAAATATAGATATAAATTGGATTGTAAATTAAACTGGCCCTCCTCATAACCTTACCCGTATTGCTATGCTTGCGCTTCTTTGTAAAATGGTCTGGGTTTATGAGCTCATTAATTTTTGGTTGTTAATGTTAATACATATTGCGTATATTCTAATTAGCTATTGCTCCTAGCATTGTATATTATGGCTTTTCCCCCATCTGCTGTATTTTTTCCCTCTTTAAAAATAAACTATCCTATTTAGAATGCTGCCCTGTTGCTCTCATGATGTTATAATACATTCTGATCTATCCTCTTTGCATTGTTCTGATATTTATTTTTCTCTGTTTTTTTCCAATATAATAATTATAATATGAATTTCCCTTTGGGGAAAAAAAATAAATGGCAGTAAGAAGTTTACAGACTTGTAATTTAACAATCAAATGCTGTATTTCTTTAGAGCATTTCATTCTTAAAGGGACATGAAACCCAAAATTTTTTTTTTTTTTTCATGATTCATATAGAGAATGTGATTTTTAAACAAGTTTCCAATTGATTTATTTTATCCAATTTGCTTCGTTCTCTTGGTATCCTTTTTAGAAGAAGCATCAATGCACTACGGGGAGCTATCTGAAGGCATCTGGTGAATCAATGAGAGAGGCATTTTTGTGCAGCCACCAATCCGCATTTAGCTCCCAGTAATGCATTGCTGCTCCTGAGCCTACCTTGATATGCTTTAAAACTAAGGATACCAAGATAATGAAGCAATTTAGATGATAGAAGCAAATTGGAAACTTGTTTAAAAACCCCATGTTTTTGGCTTTCATGTCCCTTTTAGTAACTACACTGACACTGAACCCAATTTTTTTCTTTTGTGATTCAAATAGAGCATGAAATAGAAGCAATATTCAAATTTTTGGTAAACAACCTGGGTTGTTCTTGCTGATTGGTGGATGGATTCATCCACCAATAAAAAAGGGCTGTCCAGAGTTCTGAACCAAAAAAAAGCTTAGATGTCGCCTTTTTCAAATAAAGATAGCAAGAGAATGAAGAAAAAATGATAATAGGAGTAAATTAGAAAGTTGCTTAAAATTGCATGCTCTATCTGAATCACGAAAGAAAAAATTTGGGTTCAGTGTCCCTTTAAGGGGACATTATCAAAATGCTTAATATGTAAAATGATGACTAGAAAATATCACTTTAACACCTCTATGTAAAAAAAAATATATATATCAGCATAATCAGTGCTAAGCTCTAGGGATGTGCATTTTTTTGTTCTGAACCAAAAATGGGCTGGCTCCTAAGCTTACATTCCTGCTTTTCAAATAAAGATACCAAGAGAACGAAGAAAAATTGATATCAGAGTAATTTAGAAAGTTGCTTAAAATTGCATGCTCTATCTGAATCATGAAAGAAAAAAAATTGGGCTTCCTATCCCTTTTAAGGGACATTAAGAACTAAGTTACATTCCCTGCACCTCCCTCAATTTATGTGTGCTGCCATTTTGGAACCTAGGCTTCACTACAGGTATCTGAAGGAGAGTTGCTGCAGATGTGCAAACGCGTCAACACTGGAATGTAGTGAAAGATTGATATAGATTTAAATATGGCGGTGCACATGACTAGAGGGAGTTGGGGAATAACCTCAATACTATGCTTATAAAAAGCATTTCCTTTAGGACACCTACATGGTAGATTGTGGAGTGTTAGTTTCAACTTGTAATCCCCAGTATAGCAGTAAAAAATCAAAATCAAAAATATAACCAGTGACCCAATGGTCTTTAGGGAAACGAGGCTGTACGGTGGGGAAAAAATCTAAAACTAGTCTGAAATATTCTTATCATACATTAATTAAATCCTTATGAGCAGTTTAGGTTGTAATATTAGACAGTTTGAGCCTCATCTTCTAGTAGTCTCACCCTTAACAATGTCCCAGGAGAAAAAAAAGGTCCAGATCCAGTCACAGATCAATGACAATCATCCAGCTAAAGGTTGAATACATTCATTAGCTTAGACCCTACAACAGGTCTGTAAGTTTACAGTTTACTTTAGCATCTATAGACTGAAGTAAGATGCTTTTCTCATGCTTCTGGCTCCCCTAGTGTAAGCTATGTGTACTCTTGTCCAGTATTTGATCACAATGGGAATGTTAGTGACCATATCTCTAAGAACATGTGTGTGTGTATGTGATGCACATGGCTTTGCCAGATTTGGTGGGGAAGTAGGATTGCAAAATGTCCGCAAAAATACTGGACAACCTTAGGGTCAATAGGGTGGGGATAGTAGTCCCTTAGACTCTGCCAATCCCTGCACTAGGCTGTGCATCAATGTATTAATCTCCTTAATTGCTATGTTATATATCCTAGGTTACAATATTATTTATTTCTATCTAAGCAGTAACCTCCAACGTGTTATATATTTATACGTAACTATTTTTGATTTATGGAATTATGAATATTAATAATCGATCTAAAATATAATATAAAATTATCATCACCAATATCTCCAATTAATATAGTGGAATTTGTCAATACACTCCAGTGAAATGTTGTTATATAATCTCTATTGTGTATTCCAGAATGATATTGAGATCTCTAGAAATTATGACAATAAAATTATTATAAACATTAATATTTAATCTCAAATTAAATTAATTCCTGAATTCTGATCAGTTAATCTTTATATACACTTAGATTATATTTATGTAGCAACTGAACATCACCTATGACAAGTTAAATCTATCAATTGGTCAACACAACTTTAAAATATTAATCAGGCCATAGAGATATTTTAGATGAATTACTATTCAATAGATATTGTCTATTATCCTGTAAATGGAAGAAATATTTCTTTAAATTAATCTTAACTCAAAATGAATTAAACATCAGATATTACCATTAAACTTACAAGTCAATTTGTAATTAGCC